>NW_027133621.1:0-9732 GCF_026122565.2 Emydura macquarii macquarii | reverse complement strand
GCTGTGGGGAAGCCATCAAGTGACAAACACTCAAGGATTCTCGTAAAGAATCACTACAGCGTCAGCGCAGCTCGGCTGGCAACAAAGCTGAGCAGTGACGCACAGCTGAGCCCGGGGCTCCAGCGCAGACAGGCCCGGTACAGGCTGGCCAGCCGGCAGGCTGCATGCAGGGAGGGAGAGCTGATAGCGTCTTGGCAGCGGGGAAGGAAGGCGCTTGGTGCAGGCGCTGAGAGGCTGTTCGGGGCCCAGGAGATGGCAAAGGAGCCCCAGGCCGTGCTCAGGGAGAGGACCGGGCGGAGGAGGGGATGAGGGAGAGGGGCAGGATTAAACCTGGAAGAGGAGCCAGTGCAGAGCCTTGCCAGCGGGCAGGGGCAGGGGCAGGGACAGGGGCAGAGAGCGCCCAGAGGGCAGAAAGGCTCCAGGAGCAGCCGGAGGGCTGGGGGAGCAACAGGAGAGCTCAGTGCCCCAGGAGCCCAGGGGCCGGAGGGGAAGAGAAAAAGGCCGGGCCCAGAGCAAGGAGGCCTCAGTGGGTGAAGTGGGTGAGTGGGGCACGGGGACAGCCCCACGTTCATGGGGGTTAGAGACACTGGGCAGGGCAGAGCCAGGGACGGGGGCACAGGCAGGGCTGGCCAGAGGGGCTCAGGAGCTGCTGGGAGCGAAGGGGGCGGGTGGGAGCAGACTGTGGGGCTGGGGCAGGCAGGAGAAGCGCTGGCTGTGCCGGGCTGGCTGGGGAGGCAGGCAGGGAGCCCTCACCTTGACGGATCTGCCCAGAGGCAGGCGGCAGCTCGGCCCAGAGCGTGAGGAGCCCCAGGAGCGGGAGGAGGACGCCTGACTTCATGGTGCTGCCAGGATGCCCAGCGCCCAGCTGCGCCAGCTTATATACTGCCATGCCAGCCCAGTTCTCCAGCAAGCGGAGGGGACGTTACACAAGAGCAGCCTCTGTTCTGCCCCTCCCAGAGGGAAGAAGGAAGCAGCAAGGCCCTGGAGAGTTGGGAAACGTCCCTGGGGCGAGGAAGGTGGGAGTCTAATAACAGGCTGCAGAGATGAGTTCATGTTGCCAGCTGGGTGGACGGGGACACTCTCAGCTCCTTGCAAAGAGCTGGTTCCCGGAGCCGGACCTGTCATTCTCTCAACACACACGCGGCTTCATTCGTCTCCAACCCGCCCTGTTCCCTCTGCTGCTGCCCGTGCGCAGTGGCAGGGCCCAGGGCTCCCACGCTGCAATTACTAATGCTGGGCACACAGGGCCAGGCCTGGCCGCTCCCCACGTCCCAGAAAGCAGCACTGCTGCGTCCTCCCCACCCACAGCTGGGCTGCAGGGACAGCTCCAGAGCCTAGACCTGCACCTCGCACTCGGCCCCGTGGCTTGGCAATTGGGGTAGTTCCCCCCTTCTCGCGCTCCCACCAGCTCTCTCTGATGCTCCGTCAGGGGGCAGGTATTAGACTCCAGCAGGGCCCTGCTATCCGTGGCTGTGTCGTGTGCTCTGGGTCACGCCCCGGCCATCTCAGTAGTGTCCCTCCAACCCCCACCAGGTGGGCCCTCAGCTGATGGGTAATGAAATGGGCTGCAGGTATCTGCGCCGCTGAGACCTCGCCTCTGGGACGTGGCTGGAGGGGGGCGCGTGGGGAGGTCTTGGGGCTCCCACAGCAGCCTCCTCCATAGGGTGTGAGAACCCCAGATCAGCAGTACATGCATGCTCCCATTATGAGTGGCACATGCCCATTCCCCTAAGGTCTGATGACCCTGGGAAGAGTACGCTCTCTGGGTCTGAGAGACAGCCAGAGCTCGGACTGTTGTTCTGCATCACCCCGTGGGGCACAGGCCCCTTGCTGGCTGGGGATTACATAGAGTCGCTCACACAGTTCCTTTCCCAAGGCAGAGCATTTGTGCTTTCCAGGTATTTTTATGAGATGCAGGGACGTCATCTGGGCAGTGGTGATTTATGACAACAGGGCCATAGGAGTCACAAGAGGGAAACCAGTGGAGGAATCTGCTCAGCATCTTAGATGTCTGTACAGACATGCAAGGAGTGTGTGGGCTGACCTGCAAATATTAGTACACAAGCGAAATTATGACTCAATTGGCATCATTTGTCGTGGGAGGATAAATCTCCTGGCTGGTACAGAGGGGTGTGGTTTATTCAGGGAGATAGGCAAGGCTTGCCTTTAACTTTTAACACCAGCCCTCCACACCCCTGCAGCCTGTGTGCGCGTTCTCTCGCTCGCCCCACCGTGGAGTGGGCCCAGGTCCCCCTCGGCGCTTTGCCACCTCAGGCAGCTCCTGCACCTGCTGAAGGGAGGGGGCAGGCCTTGGCCAGGCGGTGGGAGCTGCCCTGCCCTCGTCCCAGCTGGGCTGGCTCTCTGCAGCTCTTATGCCTATCTCAGCCACTTCCAGGGTCACTGGACACGGTCTGAGGAGACGGCTGAGGGCATCTTCATTATCCATGGCTCAGTCCGCGCTCTCCTGGGCACGGAGCCGCAGACACAGCCGGGCCGGGTGTCAGCCCGTCTGCAGAACTCTCTCCCTGGAGTCCCCGGGTCCAGTGTGGCTGGGACCTGGAATCCTCCCCCGAGCTGTGCTGCGAGCAGGGAGCGTCCGACCCTGGCTCCGGCCGGAGCTAACGAGCAGGCTGCGGATCCCGCTGGATGGCACGTGTGGATCTTCGATCGTCTGGGAGCACTGGGGATGTTCCAGATGACTGGAAGGAAGCTAAAGATATACCAATTTTTTAAAAGGGTGAACGGGATGACGCAGTTATAATCATAGAGTTGGAAGGGACCTCGGGAGATATGTAGTCCAACCCCCTGCTCAAAGGAGGACTAACCTCAGGTCAATCATCCCAGCCAGGGCTTTGTCAAGCCACAGTTTAAAAACCTCTAATGATGGAGATTCCACCACCTCCCTAGGTAACCCATTCCAGTGCTTCACCACCCTCCTAGGGGAAAACGTTTTCCTAATATCCAACCTAGACCTGCCCCACTGCAACTTGAGACCATTGCTCCTTGTTCTGTCATCTGCCACCACTGAGAACAGCCTAGCTCCATCCTCCCTGGAACTGCCTTTCAGGTAGTTGAAGGCTGCTATCAAATCCCCCCTCATTCTTCTTTTCTGCAGACTAAACAAGCCTAGTTCCCTCAGCCTCTCCTCATAAGTCCTGTGCTCCAGCCCCCTAATCATTTTTGTTGCCCTCCGCTGGACTCTCTCCAACTTGTCCATATCCTTTTTGTAGTGGGGGGCCCAAAACTGGACACAATACTCCAAATGTGGCCTCACCAATGCTGAATAGAGGGGAATAATCACTTCCCCCGATCTGCTGGCAAAGCTCCTACTAATGCAGCCCAATATGCTATTAGCCTTCTTGGCAACCACAGCACACTGCTGACTCAAATCCAGCTTTTTATCCACTGTTACCCCCAGGTCCTTTTCTGCAGAACTGCTGCCTAGCCTGTCGGCCCCCAGTCTGTAGCTGTGCACGGGACCCTGTCAAACTAATGCGATATCTTTGCTCCATGAGATCACAAGTGTGGCTGACACAGGTAATAGTGTTGACGTAATAGACTCAGACTCCTGCAAGGCATTTGACTTGATACCATATGACATTTTGTGTAAAAAACCCTAGAAGGATATAAAAGCTGGGTAACTGAACAGTCTCCCAATGTAATTGGAAATGGGGAATTGCCATGGAGCGGGTGTGTTTCCAGTGGGGTCTCACAGGGATCAGTTCGTGACCCTTCACTATTTCACATTTTTATCAGTGTTCAGGAAGACAACAGAAAATCATCACTGGTAAAGTTTGTAGAGGACACAGAAATTGGGGGTGCGGGCAGTAATAAAAAGGCCAGGTCACGGATTCAGAGTGAGCTGGATCCCTGTCTAAACTGGGTGCAAATAAACAATGTGCATTTTACTATGTCTAAATGCGTACATCTAGGAGCACCGAATGATGGCCATATTTACAGACCGGAGGACGCTATCCCGGGAAGCAGGAACTCAGAAAAAGATTTGGGGGGTGTGGTGGATAGTCAGCTGAACATGCGCTCCCAGTGTGACACTGGCCTAGAGAACTAATGAGATCCTGGGATGCATAAACAGGAGGCTCTTACAGAGGACTAGAGAGGTTAGTTACTGTCTGTATTTGGCAAAGTGCAACCACTGCTGGAATCCTGTGTCCAGCTCTGGTGCCCACACTTCAAGAAAGAGGCTGACAAACCGGAGAGGGTTCAACGAGCCACTAGAACGCTCGAAGGATTAGAAAAGAGAGGCAAAGAGCTCAGTCCCTGTGCTGCGCGTCTATTGAGCTGACTGAAGAGGTGACTTGATGACAGTCTCGAACTCCAGGGAAACGCATATTTATGGAATGGCTTTTCAGTCTAGCAGAGGAAAGTATAACATGATCCTCTAGCTGGAAGTGGAAGCTAGACCGATTCAGACTGGAAATAGGGGGCATGTGACCCATTGCCACAGGCCCCCTGCCTGCCTGGATCCTCTGGGTGGTCTCACCTCTCTACAATAACAGGACTCACAGGCTCCACCCAGTGCAATCACCCGAGCTCATTTATTTACAGTGCATCAATTCAGACTCATTCCTGAACCAGGCCCACTTGCCCCAAGGCTGTGGGCTGCTCCCCCTTGCTTGGCCAGGGGACAAACTAGGGTGCAGCGCTTCCCCCCTCCTCCCTAGCCCTGCCTCCCTGCGTGTCTGCCTGGCTGGGTTATATGCACCCTGCAGCTGGGCGCAGCTGTTCCCTCTTGCCTCATTAGGCACATTCCTGGCTTCTTCTCATCAGCACCTTCAGCTGTGGGGTTCTTCCCTGCCAGCCTTCTTTACCCCAGCCCCACAGCTGGGCTGGGGGCGAGGGCAGAGGCACAGAGGGGACCTAACCTCTGCCCCACGCCTCCCCCTTCAGTGACCTGCCAGGTTCAACCAACCCCTTCCTCTCTTTGGCCTCACAGACTGGCCAGCCCGAAGGGGTCCCCTTTTCCTTCCGGGCGTTCCACAGGGCCCTCTGTACGGCACTTTCTCCGGGGAGGGGTTCTTGTCCACTCCCCCCGGTATGGGCACGCCTCCCCTAAATGCTCCTTGTCCCCACAGATCCAGCCTCCTGCACCCCCTCCGGGACGGGACGCTCCTTTCCCTGCCTCCCCAAGTCCCCCCGCTAGGGCTCGGGAGCGGCCAGGCACTGCAGCATCTCGGGTACTGCCGGGGGCCCTTAATCCTGGCTCTATGGGAGCCACCTCTGCAGGACTCGGAACGGCCTGGGCCAGGCACGGTTTCCACCGGTGCCCCTTTTTCCCAGCGAGGGAAATGAACTCAGGAGGGAAGGGGGCACCTTGGAGCTCTGCCTTTGTCTTCTCTGAACCGGTTACACCCGAAAAATAGGGTTTGTGGCCGAAAGAGCAGGCGGCACATGACAAACCGCAATTCCTGAAAAACCAGTGGGTGCGCGCTAGGGCTGTGTGAAGGGCACCCACCCCAGAAAGTTTCTAGAGCCCTGGGAAGGCTGCACGGGAAGCAGCCAATCAGGGCCCAGTGGGCCCGTCTAAACGGAGCTGCGGGGCTGACGGCAGGCTGTGGGGCGCGAGGAGGGAGAAGTGGCTGCTTTGCAGGTGAAGGGAGGCTCGCACCCCGGACAGAGAGGTGCGGGGCAGGAGCTCCTGGCTGGCTGAGGCCCTGAGGTGAGGGTGAAGAAGGTGGGTCTGTGGGGAAGTGGCCCATGGAAACGTCCTGAGGAGTTGGAGGGGATGCAGCACACGGCTGCCGTCTGCAGTGTCGCTGGGCCAGGACACAGAGCAGGGCTGGGCCGGGGTCACTAGGGAAGTGGTTGGACAATCTATTGCAGTCACCCCTTGGGACGTGGCTGGACTACTGCGGAGCTAAACCTCCCCTGAAAGGGGGGAATAGGGAGTGAGCCGGCCAGAGGCCAAGTCCCGAAGAGATGCTGCACTTCCCGACAGCTGCCAGGGGCTACAGGCGAACGGCGGCGAAGGAGTGACGGTGTGCAGACATGGACGGAGGCGTCAGCCTTGAGCTAATCCTCCAGACAAGCAGCAGGAAGCAGCAGTCCAGCGGTGAGTGGGGCGAACGGTTACACCACAGGCTGGGACTGAGAATGCCTCCAGTCCACATGCCCACAGCCGGGGAGGAGACTGACCACCCAGAAACCTTCTCTTCCTGGCCAGCCGTGCATGATGCTGACGGCTAAGCATGGCAGTTCCATGCCCTGCGTTCGCCCCGCGTCTGTCCCTCCGTTACCCCCATGCTGCTAGCTGGCGTTGGGGGCTGTGGGCTGAGAATTAAAATCTTTACCCTCCGTATATTTCCCTCTGACTGAACGTCTATTTCCCTGTGACTAGTGACGCGGATGGAGTGTCCTTCGCATTGACGTGGCCATTCCGCGGTTCCCAGGAGAGCCCGTACCTGTCTCTGCCCTGCACATAGTCTGAGCCGCGCAGTGACTGGGCTTGGCTCTCCAGGCAGACGGGGCCCAAAGGGTGCAAAGATTGCAAGGTTCCAGCCTCGTCTCAGTAGGCTCCAGAAGTGAAACATCCGGCTGGGAGCTGGAGGGTCTGGTTTTTTTACTGTGTCCACGTTCCTCAGCTCCCCGGGTCCAGCCAGAGGTTCCAGGTGGAGCCACTTGCTGCTTCCCGGGGGCGTTTTTCCATAAGGCTTTGGCAAAGCCAAGTACAGGCTGTTCTCAGCACCTGTGCGGCAGAGAGTCCGCGAGGACGCTGGCCAGGGCGGAGCAGTGGTGGCAGTGCAGACAGCGGCAGAGCCTGCAGAGACACCAAGCCGTGGGGCAGAGGTGTCACTCAGCCACCCTCTCCCCGCAGAGGTAGGAGGCAAAGCCACCCCAACGCTTCCCTGGACTCGGGTCATTGCCGACTCAGACAGCAGCCGGGGAGCGGACTGCAGGGAAGGAAAGGGGTGGTGGGCATGTTAGAGACATTCCTCCCTCGAGCTTCCATGCTGCAAGGTGGGACGTGGGAAGAAGGACCCTGTCCAAGATGCTGTGGCCAGGAGTTTGACGCGCTGGTTGCAAACTTCCCCGTCAGCGTGGCAGCGTTTCCCCAGCTCAGGGCTGGGTTTGCTCCTTTTAATACGTTTCCTTTTCTTAGACACAGACTCAGTGCTTGTGGGTGGGGTAGAATCGCCCCCTAAAAGCACCCAGGCAGATGTGTCACCTCCCTACTATGGACGATGCCGTCGCTTTTCCTTGCCGATTAAACGGACACGGAGTGAGACCAGCCCAGCAACTCTCAGGGGAGTCCCTGCTTGGGCTGGCTGCTGGCTGACTGGGGACCGCTGAGTATCTTCATGACACCTCGCACTCCAGGCTGCGTCCTGGAAAGACGTCTGCACGCCTGGTCTGGCAGCTACAGTGCCGGAAGGTGGCTGCTGCTTCAGCTCTGAGGCGAGCTGGATCTGTGAGCCAGAGGCAAAGCCGGGCTCCTGGGCGCTGTGCCGGGGTTAGAGAGGACATGCCCAGCACCCCCTGGCAGTGTGAGCCATTTCCCCAGTGTCGGAGCCTGGGACTCACTCCTGCCCCGGGACCCCCACCTCAGCTGCACTCCGGCCGAGTATGACTCCTCTGAGCCCTGGCAGGGGGTTGGAGGTGCCGGGTGCCGGTCTACAGGGGTGTTCGGTAGGACTGTTATTGCCATTAAATCCCGAGCCGTGAGCTTCCGCCGCAGGCTGGACTGCAGTCACCAGCCCCATGTCAGTGCCAATGCCCAGCACGAGCTGCACCATGGACTCCTCTTACACGACTCAGCTGAAGGCCTGGGCAGAGGGGAGGCCACACACTGTTCGGCTGCCCTACGGCCAGGGGCCGCTCTATAGAGCAGTTTCCCAGGCAATGGCAGCGCTGGTGAGGCAGGCTATTGTCATCATCATCGCCAGGGCCAGCAGCGCCGGGGTGAGGGGAGCAGGGTGGAGCAGGGCCCTGCTTTCTGTGCCCAGAGCGATGGGGCGATGGCTCGCTGGAGGGAGGGGAGGGGGATTGTCCCGGGCAGACGTGCAGGGCCAGTGAGACCCAACACAGGACAGCACAGGGAGGCCAGCTGAGCTCAGCTCTTTATTATGCAGCGCCTGGACCGGGCGAGGTCAGACCACGGGCGAGAGGGGCCGGTGGCAGGTGGAGGCCGTATGGGAGGGTCCCGTCCATGCCCCCGCAGGCTCTGCTCTCACGTGCTCAGCTCTTCTTCCCGGTCGCTCTCTGGCCTGCCCTGCGGAAGAAAGGGAGGTCAGTCAGGCCAGGGGCTGGTCCAGCGGCTGGGAGCGGGGACAGCGGCAAGGGCCTGCAGTGCTGGACTGCCTCGTGCAGCGGGCTGGGCGCAGGGATCCCGGCAGGCAGGGAGCTGTGCTCGCCCCAGCACTCAGCTGTGTGTCTCCCCGGTGTCAGATACAGGCAGAGCAGTTCTGCCTGGCACCGCCTTGAAGCACTGGTGGAGGGCACGGCCGATGTGGCTGCACCCGGCCCTTCGGGCAGTCGCTGTCCTGGCGGCAGGGCCGAGTGCGTGGGGCCGTGTGACCTCGGGAGCTGCCACCAGGCAAACTCCGGGAGCCAAAGCAGCCTCAGGCAGGAGGCAGGAGGCCCAGCCAGCCAGGCCAGCTGCAGAGATACATCCCTGAGCCTGCCTCTCCCCCATCTCCAGCCCAGCCTCCCACGGCCCTCCTGCCCCTTGAGCGAGGGGTCCCTCCTCCGGCTCCCGTCTCACCGAGAGCTCATCGCAGGGAGGGGCGACCTTTCCCTGCCGGCGCCGGCCAAGCCGCCGAGCAGATGGAGGGGTTAGGAGAGGAATTCTGTCTGGGGCGTTGCCTGGGAGAAGGCTGGGTAAACATGGCACTAAGGGATGCCAAGGGCACCGCAACCCTTGCAGAAGCATTTCAAACAGGGCGGCGTGGCGAGCAGCAGGGCCAACGGCTCATCACAGCTACTCTGTCCTCGCTGCAAAGCGTCCCCCCCCGGGTAGCCTTTCGTCCCTTTGACAACGGGAGAAGGGAACAGCTGCCGAATCACCCAACGGCCTGAGAAAGTGGCATGTTAGTTCCTGCTCCAAAGGGAAATGTGGCAACAGGCTGGCATTTGAGGAATGTGGCAAGCACCTGCTGTGGTCAGGTGGCTACACCCCTGCCCCCATGGGCCTTCCAAAGCAGGGTTGGGATTGATTGCCACAGTCAGCAAAGGGACCTTGTATTTAGTCCCTTTCCCAATCATAAACAGCAGCACGAACTCTCCTTCTGCGATGGCGCCTGTGGCCCGGATACATTTCCAGCGTTATCCTTCTGACCTGGGCAGCTCCTGACCCAGCCAAGAGAGTCTCTGTCTCTGTCGCTCATGGGAACCCAGGCTCACCAATTGCACCATTTAAACCTTTCGTGGAAGAATGGTGACAGGCAGGTTTTCATGAATATTTGGCAGCCACAGGGGCAGACAAAATACACGTGCAATTTTCCATGCAAATTAGGTGCATACATTGGCAAGCTGGACGTTCTGGGAATCGGGCTCTGGCTACAGAAGTGACTGACATTTTTCTGCTGTTTGAATAGATTTAATTTGAAATGATTTTGCCTAGATGTGTCCCCAGATCTGTGTGTTCACATCTCTAGTACCTGGGCAGCTGCATTCCCGTCATTCTCTTACCAGGCTGTCCACAGGTCTGGAGACATTCGTCTTTAGTGGCAAACCTGTTCTCATTGCCCTGGCAGCCGGGAGCCAGTCACAGCACGA
>NW_027133620.1:0-9893 GCF_026122565.2 Emydura macquarii macquarii | reverse complement strand
TGGGTAACACCTGCCCCCCCACAGCCCAGCAGCCGGCTCCCCCCACCCCTTCTCTTCCCTTCTCCTCTCCCCCACGTGATAGGTCCAGTGCTGGGAACTGAGGGGCGGGTGGCAGGGGGCAGGCGGCTGATACCCTTTAGTCTCTCCCCTGGGAACAGGCCTGGGGGCTGCTCAGTGCTGGGAGGGGACAGTCTCGGCCACGGGTGTCGCTGTCAGGGACAGAGATTCCCTCCAGCCTGGGCTGGGACCGGGCAGATGATCAGGGGAGCCATGTTTTTACCCCCAGCATTGACACCAGGACTGAAATAAGGGAGAAGCATCCCGGAGAAGGTGCCAGTTACAGTGCAGAGCTGGGACCTGTCAGTCACATTGTAAAATGAGAGCTCACCCGCCTCATAGTCCAGGAAAATCCCCACCCGGCTGGGCCTGACGCTCATGAGGAGGGGAGTTGGTGGGGAGGTGCAGATCTTGTATTTCCCATCCCTCAACCACATGGCCCAGTATCCATCATCAGGTGTGAGTCTGACCTGCCCCTTCCTGCTCACAGATTCCCTACAAACCCCCAGGTCCCACTCAGGCTTCTCTCCCACCTCCACCTCCCAGTAATGCCTCCCACCCAGGAACCCCTCAGCGCCTAGCACACAGGGACAAGGATCAAATCTCTCAGGATGGTCGGGCAGATCCTGGGGTGTGTCTCCGTCTCTCACACATTTCCGATCCTCAGACTGGATGAGCCAAGGATTTGCCGTGTCTGGATCCAGAGTCACGTCCACTGGGGAGAGAGTCACAGAGTCAGGGCCAGGGCAGGGGCTGGTCACGGGGATCGAAGGGAAATTAACCTGAGTCCCCATTAATCGTGGGGGAGGAGGGTGGTTGTTGCCCATTAAGGGGAGACAGGGCCTCTCTGCTCATGGGAGCAAATTGGAGGGGAAGGAGAGCAGGAGTTGGGCAGCGGTGGGGTGGGAAGGTGTCAGCGGGGGCAGGGCAGGGGAGGGCAGCCCAGGGACAGGGAAGGGGACAGGCTGATGCTAGGAGAGGAAGAGGAGAGGCAGAGGGGAGGGGCAGGCACAAGGGCAGTGAGGGGGCAAGGGAAGGAGCAGGCACCAGGAGGACATAGGTGGGTGAAGAGGAGGGTCAGGTGCCAGAGGTGGGGGGAGGAGGAGTGGGGCAGGCACCAGGAGCAGGGGGAGGAGGGAATGGGCAGGCACCAGGGGCACAGAGTGAGGCACGAGCCGGGGGCAGCGGGGGTGTCTAGGGCAGGGGTGATCACCAGAGGGCAGAGCGAGGGCTGGGGCAGGTGCCATGGGGCAGAGTGGGGTAATGGGAGGGCGGGTGTCAGGGGGGCTAAGGGGGAATAGGAGCCCCAGGGTGGCAGAGGGGGAGTGAAAGGGGGGGCTGGCCCCAGAGGACTAGAGGGAGGTAGGGGTGAAGGAGACAGGGAGGTAGAGGGGGGTGAGGGGACAGGCAAGGGTTTAGGGGGGAGAAGGAAGGAGCTTGTGCTGGGGGATGGGGAAGGGTTGGGGGCTGGGGTGGGAAAAGAAAGAGGCAGGTACCGGGGGGGCCAGATTAGGGGAGAGGCTGGGGGGGACAGTGGTGAGGCATGGGATGGGGCAGGCACCAGGTTCAACAAGATGCAAGGGAGGAGCAGGCAGCAGGGAGTAGAGGGGGCAAGGGAAGGGACGGGTGCCAGAAGGGTGGGGGAGGGACAGGGGTCAGGGGAGAAAATGGAGAAAAGGAAGGGGCAGCAAAAGGAGGAAAGGGGAGTGTAGGAGAGTAAAGAGTTAAAAGCTGGACAAATGGTCAGGCCTAAGTTACAGGGAATGGGGTCATGGCACCGGCAAACCTTGTTTCTGTTACTTGGTGTGAATTCTAGCTAGAATTTGTTCTCTCTTTTCTTCTCCTCCCTTCCTGGCCATCTGCGCAGGGAATGAGGCTAACAAATAACTATTCCCCCTCCTGCTCAAGGCCTTTAGTGGGAACAGAGCATTATCTTCTTTCCCTCCCTTGCATGTTGTATATTTTAAAGAATGTTAGTAGGTTTCAAGGTGATGTGCCTGCGCTCTGTGCAATAATCCTGTAAACAACAAACAGGGGTGGGTATAATTGTATTCATTATGTAGTTGTTAATATTCATTTTATAGGCGTCAATGTAACCAAATAATGGTCTATGGGGAGTTGCTGGAAATGTATACATTTACATACTGTTATGGATTAAAGGATTGTAAAGTAACCCCTTCATCACTCACTCGTGGCGTAGAGGTGGAACGAGCAGGCAATAAAGGCTCCTTCTCCCCAGTCTACCCCCGGGACAACCCGTTCGGTTATTTCTAACATCTGGCGTTATGAACAGGATCCCAGGGGAGAGAGGTGCCTGATCACCACTCCTCGCCTTTACAGTAACCACGGTTAAGGAATATATTAATAAGTTGGTAGGGAAGTTTAGGGGGGGCCATATGGGGCGCCTCCTGGGGGACGTCAGGACTGGCCAGCCATCCAGGGGTGGGTGGAAGCCTTCCTCATATCCAGGTATTCCCAGGGTAAGGAAAAGGTTATTTTGGGGCAGGCTCTCCGCGAGGGCTTGTCTGGGTTATGGGATGAAGTTACAAGTCTTAGAAGCCAGGGTGAAACCTTGCAACAAATCCCGGAGGAGCAGCGCACAGTTAATCATCACAGTGTGCTTGCGGTTAGAATGGCTAAGAGCCATAGGGAAGATTTTAACCGCCTTAAGTCAAAGAACCTGGCCCTGAAGGGTCAAGTAGATGCCTTAAAGCAAACTTCTGTTACCCTGTCCCCCCTTTATCCGCCCCTTCCGTCTAGTCCCTGTGTCTCCCCTCCCTGCCCAGCCTATGGGGATAAACTCAGTCACAATAACCGTGTTTGTCCTATCGTGACTGTTCCCAATGTCCCCCCAGGGAGGATCTTCTCCACCGGTCGAGTATCCAAATTCCCACTGGTCCCCAATTGGACAAAGAGGGCCCCACCATCCGTTAAAATGGGGACAGCCAATCTCATCTGGAGGAGCTAGTAAATCAGCAAACAATGTTAGCAGAAAAATCCTGGAGCACAGCCTTGGGATGGCTGGCAAGGATTGCTAATACCTCCAGTTTCACTCTAGTGGCTGGGTCAGCAACTCCCACTCTTCTCTCAGAGCCAGGATAGAGGGTTGGGGTGTGGGTTTCCAAGGAGCCCCACTTCCAAGGAGCCCCATAAATTTGTTGCTTTTCTGCACCTTTTTTTGGCTTAAGTTTCTCTTCTTCCTAAGTCGCTCTCTGCTTTTTCTCCCCACTCCCCTTCCTCTCTCTCTCTGCTTTTTCTTTCTCCCCCCCTCCTTTTTTTTTCTGTTTCTTCTCCTCCCTCCCCTTTCTAATGTCACTTTTGCTTTTTGTTTGAAAGCTAAAAGTTAAAGATGCAGTTGGAATGTTAAGAAATGTTGTTGTTGTTTTTTAGCCTGTACTTTAAAATAATTTCACAAGACGAATTGGTGGCTTTTCACACACACTCCTTGCTCTTTTGTTTTTTCTAAAATTTTAATGGAGGAAATTTTGAATACATTTTGGATGTAAAAATTTTTTAACAAAGCACAGACTAAGGTAGCTGTGTTGCAAAAATTGTACTTTGTGGCTCAGGTTTTACAAGCATAATACACCACCTTAAGAATGCAGCTCAGTAAAAACAGTGGCTAATAAACACAGTAAAAATATAAAAAGTTTAAAATCACAAAACTATGTTGCCAGTAAAATACTAAAGCAATGGCAGCAAAAAATAATATAATAAAGCTAAAATAGAGTTAATTAAATGCAAAAGTAAATACTTTTTTAAAAAGTTAAAAATAGCTTTTGTAAAAATTAATAGTACAAAAATTAAAAACAATTAAACAGTTCAAAAAATTGTAAAATTATTAAAAATAATAATTATAAAAATAATATAAAATAATAATGTTATAAAATATTTTAGTTTAATAATATTCAATAAAGTAAATATATGTATAATTTAGTACAGTCATATTGCGTAAAAACCTAATCATGAAACAAATTACACAAAGGGGTCAAGTAGTGGCTACTACCATGTTTTTGTCTCCAGGAGCCTTTACAGCTATTCTAAAAGAAAATGGGCCCTTTTCCCCAAAAAATTGTCTATAAACAATTAATTGTAAATAACTGTTGCAGGCAGCAGGCAAAAAAATAATTTAATTTAAATCATTTAATTACTAAACAATTGGTCAAATTTACAAAAGAGAATAAGGGGTTTCCATGAAAACTTAGCTGTTTCTAAATGTACAAAATAAAAATTTAAGTATAAGTATATACAAAAAATTAAAGTAGTATAAAAAATGTTAAGCAAATACAAATCGCTAGTATTGCTTAGCTTTGTTATTAAGCATTTAATTTTTTTTAAAATACCTCAATAATAAAAGAACATAATCCTGGCAAAAGCAGGCAAAACCAAAATAATAAAATAAATTCTAAATAAAAAAAATCAAATTCAAAATTTGCAAAAAATCTAACCCAGCATTAGAGGGTTCACCTTTCTCAGGTGAAGCATTATAGTTCATTAGCCATTAGCCAAAAAAAAAAAAAAGTAATTTTGTTTTTCAAAACTATAAATGTTTCTTTAAATAATTCCCACAGCTGTTTGGGTAAAGTATGACAAACCTCGCTATCCACCCCTCAATCCAGTAAAACTCAGAGCATTTGACACGGACAGTCCAAGCCATCATTTATGTTGGAGAATGTACCTTTCCCCCCGCTTTAACCAAACAAACAAATAATTCAATGGTCTGGGGTACTTGGGCATCTAACAGGAGTGTCGCCTCCTTTGAATTCCAATAAACTCTTCAGGCAGGTATCACCCTTTAATTAAATCTGTCATACTACCCACTCCAAAATTTTAAAAAAATGCACCATAATTCGCCCTCTCATCCTCCCACATTTCCCCCTCCTTCCAAAATATCAGTTACTAAACCATTTCCTTGATGGCCTACCCAGCTCCAAAAACCTATAGTCCTTAATGCATCAAAACTGCAAAGATCTATCACCTTGTTCCCCACTATTTAGTTTCTAAGTAATACATTTGCTAATTGTTCCCAATTGACCAAATTTTTTTAAAAAAATGCTGCTGTGGGCAATTACAAATTCAGCAGGAATTAATCTCCCTTGGAAACCTCACCAAAAGCCTTATAACAAATTTAGTAAAAAGTGTCAAAACTATTTTATGGGGAGAAGCTTGTGACCAGGTCCAGCAAACTCTAACAAATCATTTTGTAAACCTCTTACGGAATGCCCGTTTGTGGGTATGGCCCTTTAAATTAAAGGGTACCAATGTAGCAAAGCAATTAAAAAGCTATTAGCTTTTTAAAACCACCTGGTCCCAAGAGCCAGTATAGCAAGTGCCGGTTAAAACAAACAATACACGGTTTCTGGTTGGGCCAGAGGTTTACTATCCACGTATAAAACTAATTTAAGCAAAACAAAACAACACAAAAAAACAGTCACAAGAACCACCACCATTACAATGTATAGAACCAGTATCCCCTCAGCATTAAATAAAATAGGAAAATAAAATCTGCTAGAAAAATTAGCCGTGCTAAATAGTCAGGGGATAAAGAATAAAAGGTGTGTAAAATGAGTGGGGTTTAAACCAGGAAACTTTTCCCTGCAACTAAAAAACTCCACCTATCAAATCCACATACTGGCCATAAAACAGCTTAATATAACGAGACACCCAACAGTTCCAATAAACTAAACTAAGGCTGTACCAGAACCCTCCTAGATCAATTGGGACCACCTAACACTGCTTTTAAAACAACTCCAAATCAAGCAACGCAAAACGCAGGTTTTGGAAGCCCAGGCCCTCTAAGGAACCAGTGCGTTCCAACTAGCCGCTAACCTGCCTACTAACTGTGCTTAGACTAATGTAGCCTGTGCCCTTCAAACAGGCTTAAGAGACTCTCATTCACTCCTCGGTTGTATTACTTATATTATAAAAATATTAATCATATTAGTTAGTTGTTTAAATTATGTTTATAAAATGTTTAAAATTTTGCACCATCCTAGCCTCTCCCCAAAAATCATACCTGTAATTTTAAGCATATTGTCCAGTCAGTAACCCACATCCCTTGTCTCCCCATAGCATGAACGGTAAACCAAGGCATTTGACAACCTGAAGTCAGGGCCTCCTAGACCAGTGCTCCACCGGCCAGTGTGCGGGAAGCATAGGCCCCGAGGCCTTTCTTTTAAAACAATTTAAAAATGTAAAAATATTAAAAATTTAAAGCTAAACAAATAGTCAGGCATAAGTTACAAAAAACAGGGTCAAATCACAGGAAAACCTTGTTTCTATTAATTAGTGTAAATTCTAATTAAAGTCTGTTATCTCTCTTCTTTTCCTCCCTTCCTGGCCATCTGCACAAAAAAAAAGGCTAACAAAATAACTGTCACCACTCCTGCACAAGGCCTTAGTAAAAAAAAGCATTATCTTCCTTCCCCCCGGCATGCCTTTATTTCAAAAACTATTAATGTAAAATTAATAAGTTGTAAGATAATGTGCCTGCCCTCTGTATAATAATCCTGTAAACAACAAACAGGAGCAAATATAATTATATTCATCATGTCGTTATTGTGACAGGGCCAGGCCTGCTGGCTATATGAGAGTGTTGGAGGGTATCTATATTAGCCCCAGGAGCAACAAATCCTTGTTCCCTGGGTGATTCAGCTGGGGTTACTCCAGGGCAATTAGGCCAATTAGGCCAGCTGAGGCCAGTTAAGGGGCTTGCCCCCAGCAGTTAAAAACCTCCCTGTCAGGCAGATAGGGGCAGCTGAAAGGAAATTGAGAAGAGGAGTGGAGCAGTGAGACGCGACAGAACTGCACTTGGAGCGATTGCTGTTGCTACCACAACACAAGGTACAGGAATTCAGGAGAAGCCCGTCCGGGCAAGGCCAAAGGTCATAGGCACAGAGGCCTGAAGGAGGACCTGGCCACCCAAACAACTGAATAACGGAGTTGAGGTGGGGTGATCTCACCCAAACAGGGGAGGATCACAGCGACAGAGAGACCCACGGTGAGGAATGGGGGAACCCTCACCCCAATTCCAGGAAGTGGACCACGAGCAGTGGGGCCAAGGACAGGCAACCCAGGGAAGGTAGTAGCCTCCCTCACCACATTATTAATATTCATTTTATAAATATCAATGTAACCAAATAAAAATCTATAAAATATTACTAATTCTAATTACATACTATTATAAATAAAAAAAATTGTAAAGTAACCCCCTCGTTGCTCACTCCCGGCGTCAAGGTAAAACAAGCAGGCAATAAAGGATTTCATCTCCCCACTCCGCCTCAAAAACAACCTGTTTAATTATTTCTAACAGGGAGGAGTGGGCGCCAGGTGCAGAGAGGGATGGAGAAAAGGGGTGGGGAAGTCATGCATGGTGGGGGAGGAGGGGAGGGGAGAGGGGCACCGAGAAGGAAGGGGACGAGGGGAGGGGTGGGTGCTGGGGGCAGGGAGAGTGAAGGTGTGACTGTGTTTTCTCTCATGTTCACCCTTTCACAAGACGATGACACATTTCATACCAAGTGGGTCTCCTGGCACAATCCATGTGGTAACGTGACATGTAACGTTGTAAGATTCTCCTGAATGGCATCACTAAGTTCAGAAAAGCCGGCACAGCCCAGTTCCTCAGAAACAACAGGCAAACGAATGCCTCAACCAGGTGTCAGCGTAATCACACCCATGAGCACCTGGGAAGCAGCCGTTCTTCAGCAAGCAGAAGGGGACGAGCAAGAAATTGACATATTGGCACAGACACAGCTGGCGTC
This sequence comes from Emydura macquarii macquarii, assembly GCF_026122565.2. Taxonomy (NCBI): domain Eukaryota; kingdom Metazoa; phylum Chordata; order Testudines; family Chelidae; genus Emydura; species Emydura macquarii. Next base: position 2,076 of record NW_027133620.1, on the reverse strand, counting down.
CCCGTCCCACAGCCCTGCTGTCACCTTAACTCCAGCTGCAAATATTTCTCAAAGAGGTAAGAAAAGTAAAGGAAACTAGAATAGAAACTAACCCCACAAATACCTCCCCTCCCCTCCCTTCCTTTCTGCTCCCGGCAACAGACACACCTAAAACAACCCTGCCCTGGGGAGAGGTCCCGGCTGGTGGCATCCAGCCAGTGAGCTGCAGAAGCCTGGGGTGAGAGACTTTTTTGCTTTCAATTTTTTAGTCTGAGAAGTTCAATGTTAGTTTGAATTTGTTTTATTTTTTATTTCCTTTGTGACCAGTTCTGACTTTTATGCCTCATTATTTGTAATCACTTAAATTTCTTCTTTCTGTCGTTAATAACCTTGTTTTATCTAAACCAGTGTGTTTGGTTGATGTGTTTGGGACCCTTCACTTGAGATAACAGAGCTTGTGCATAGCGTTTCTATTAATGAAATGACGGACTTTCTATGAGCTTGCGTTGGCCAGTAGAGCGCTGGGCAACCAGACGCACATTTCTGGGTGGAAAGTTTAGGACAGGGAGTTTGCTGATGTCTCCTGCAGCGTAACTCAGGAGTGGCTGGCTATAGCACTCCTCCTGTGTAGCTGAGAGGAAGTGACATGCTAGAGAATGTGTGTGAATGCCCAGTGGCTGTTCTCACAGTGAAGCAGTGTGAAAGGCACTCCAGACTGGAGAACTGAGGGCACGAAGCTGTTCAACAATCCAGATTGTACCTGGCCAATGTCACAGTGGGAAGGAAAAGGGCAAGCATCTGAAGAGTATGGGGAAGCAAGGGAAAGGACAGGGACAAGGGGGATTGAGAAGGTTGAGCAGAGGGGCAGACAAAAGGAGAGTAAGGGGTGCTGGCAATAGGGAGGTAGAGGGAAGGGGTGGGCACCAGGGAGCAGAGACAAAGGAGAGTGGCAGGGGCCAGGGGGGAGTCGAGAGACAGGGCGGACCAAGAGGAAGAGGGGATCAGGAGGCACAGATGGGGTGAGGGGAGGGATGGGAGACATAGGAGCCAAAAGGGGAGAAATGGCTGACAGGGTTTGTGGGGCTGAAGTGATGGGGGCTAAGGGAGGGGCGGGTTCCAGGGGCAGAGACCAACAGATCTTTGGTCTGTGTCGAGTAATTTCAGGAGTGCTGAAGAGGGGAAACTGAGGCAGGGAGCTTGCAGGCCACACTGAGGCAGCTGGGGGGTGCCCCAGGGCGCCTCCCCATGACAATTCTGTGAAACTGGCACCATGTAACAGAGCTGCTGCCCCTCCCCACGGACGGAGGCCACACCCGGCTCTCTCCGGTCTGGCTCTGGCTGGGCACCTCCTGCAGTGTCTGACCCCAGCGGAGCCGGCGCCAGAGCGAGACCCTGCAGTGAGCGCTGAGCACAGGGTGTTTGTACCTCTGTCCAGCTCCCGGCCCCCCCGGCCCAGGTCCCTGCCTGCTCCCACTGCCCCACAGCCTCCGGCTCCCCCTGAGCCTGTCCCCCTGCCTGACCTCAGGCTGCCCCTGCCCTGCGCCTGGGGGTACGGAGCCCCCTGCTGGCTGGATGCTGAACTGGGGGTGACCCAGGGCCCAGCACGGAGCCAGCCGGGTCTCTACAAAAACCTCTGCCCGACCCAGCCAGACAGGCCCAGGGTGGGCTCAGGGATCAGGGCAGTGCCCGCTCCCCGCCTGGCGGCCCCGGTGCTCTGAGGGTCCCTGGCGCAGGGCACAGCCGCTCCCCGGGCAGCTGCAGCAGGAGAGAGCTGGGGGCACAGCAGGGCTTGCAAATGGTGCCAGAGGGGCTGAGCGCAGGGGCTCTCCTGGGACAGCGGGAAGGCAAGTGTCTGGAGCGTCCCCGGTTTGTGTCTCTGCCTGGGGCCCCTCAGCGCCAGCCCCCCGCAAAGGCCAGGCACAAGCCAAGCTCCGGGCACCTTCAGTGAGAGAGTCTCAAGACCCCTCCTGTGCTTCCTGGAGGAGGAGACTGAGCAGGAGCGGGCCCTGGAGCAGAGCGGGGGGTGCAGCGTGGGTGGGTCTCAGGGAGGAGGGCGTAGCAGGGGATGGGGACACGGTCCAAGCACCGGTGCCCCCC
>NW_027133619.1:0-9839 GCF_026122565.2 Emydura macquarii macquarii | reverse complement strand
AAATTATCTTACATGGAGATTGAGTTTACAGTTAAGGGTCTCAAATTAAATTCTCTGTGAGACAACAACAAGTTCTATATATGGAACCTTACTTCAGTGGGCGCTGGAGCTGTCCCTTGTGTGTTATAAAAACTCAATTCATTTGCTTGAGTTTACACCTGAGCAGAGACCTCCTTGCTTTTGTGCTAAATTGAGACTTTGGCCAATTAATTTAATATACATCACATAACTCTCAATTATGAACCTAATTAGCCTTAAGAAACGGTTTTCATGTTTACATGAATTTACTGGTCTAGCCTCCATTTTTAAGACATGCAGTCATTTGGAATCACAGACTACTGTCAAAAACCTGACACTTCTTTTGTTGTAAAACTAAGTACTCTGTCATTTTGCAGTGCTTTTGCTACCAAAGGAAACATTCAAACAAGTAGCCATTAAGCATTCTTAAAATTCTGGTCCAGCTTGTTAACATTTTGTGTGGCAATTTCCCTCCCAAGTTTGTCCATTTGTGGACTTCAACATTAAGGCAAGTTTTCCTGGGTAAGAGTTTCTAACTCGTGAATGCATGTCAAGTTAAGAGCTTTATCACCTCTAATTTTGACAATTTAACTGCTGTCAAACTAGATGATCTAAATCAACTTCATTCAGATTCCATTCTAGTCATTTGCAAAGCTGAGGTAGTGAACCTACTACTGAAGGAGAGGCAAGGTTGTTCCAGCTCTTGAAATTGACTTCCAAGCATACAATTTCATTTCTACTAACCATCTGCTTCTCCTAGCTACAAGACTGCTTGTCATTTTAGTCAACAGTTCCACTTGTTTATTTGCAACAAAGCAATCCAACATAATACAAACAAACCCGACCAAGTAATACACACAACTGCTGTTCTGGGGATTCCAGAGCATGCTTTTAAAAGTAATTTTTCAACAGCATTAAATATCAACAACTTTCCTACTTGCTTTATTTTAAAGAGCAGGGTTTTTTTTGTTTTTTTTTTTTTTTACGTTTACACCCCTTTCATAAGTATGCATCATATTTTCTTTAAAGTATGCTCAACTCTTAAAAGCAAAGATGTAATCACAAAGCATTGTAAAAAATTGCCCTTTGTCTTTTAGCTTCTGCACTTCGTTACGCGGCATTCTGCTAGACTCTTGAATTTATTTTATCTCAACTATATTAACTGAATTTGTTTTCCCCATACACTTAGAACTTGCATCTGAATTGAGACCTAATCTTGTATTTCCCAGTCCTAATAAAAGCTTTCAAGGCATCCTCTGATTTCTTGTTGAACATTTTTTTTTTTTAAATTAGAGAACCAGTTTTTGATCTCATGTGAAATACAGGACTATAACTGTAACAGTTAGTGTAACTCACTAACTTGATACTGTGGAAACGGAGAGAAAAACTCTCTGATAGGTTCGGTTTGGGATACGGGGGGTTAAGTGAGACAGTGATGATTCTGGGGGTTTGCTTAATCAATAAACCCTTTATTTTACAATAAACAATCCTATCCTTATAATAAAACAGTTCTATTTCTATAATAAACAGTTTCACAGCAAGCAATTACACAGCAAACAGTGATAGCAAAGGACAGGAGAACTCCATGCACGAAAGGACAAAATGTGCCACCCAAGACTTTAGCGTTTTGTGATCTCTCCAGATCAACACATGGCTGCCAGCATGTGACACTAGGGTGCCCAGTTTTGGAGTTCCCCAAAGAAGGTACAAGACAAACACAACAGAAAACAGTTAATCCATACTCACAAACATTATATACAGGTATACTATGCTGGCCAAATTCAGTTGCCATTTGCTTTAGATACTGCAGACGGGAGAGAGCCACTGTGACTGATCAGTTCACAGTGAAGCGGGCTAGTGAAGATGCGTCAGCCCGCCGAGCCAATACGACCAAGAGATACGCGGGGTGCCGGGTAGATTCAATTCCTCTCTGCCTTCTGCCACCTGGGTTTGAACTTTTATAGTTTCCCACGGTCAGCAGAGGCTAAGCCCCATTGGTTGCTATTTGCTGCATGACCTTCTAAGGTCATGGCTTGGAGTTTAGCCAACCAGGTGCTCCTGATTTCCCGGGCAGGAATGAACCAGCCAACCAGGTGATTACAATTATCCTGGGCAGTTGCTGACCACGCACCAGCAGGTGGGGTCACTTCATTTCCTTATAAGGAGACAGGTACATGCGGCTCGTGCTGCTGAGTCAACCCTCCCTAGGCTGCCTCTTTATCCACGTGGGGGGGCAGTGCATGTGGTGCTGCAGACACCACTATGCAATTCAGTCCCCACAGATACATATACTGTAATAGTACTTTTTGGAAATTAACTGTAGTATAAAAATGGTTCTCAAAATCCACTAGAATTCAAACCTTCCATATATTCATTCTGTTATTCCTCCATATCTTCTTCACTGAGAACTAACTTTTTTAATGCAACATGTTCTCTTTAAAAGTTACCACTACCTATACACATTTTAATACAGGTTCTTACATGTGCCATAGACGAATAAAGCATTATGCATTAAAATGCCAATATTTTCAAAGACAGTACAGCACTGAAAAATCATAAAGCAGCTCAGATACATTTAACCCACATTTTTATATTGGAGAACATCTATTTGAGATTCTTTTTTGCATATCTGAAGGTGGAATGTAGTTCTTAGGAAAGTAGATACCACGGAACGTCCGTCTTCTTCTATAGCAGATAATTCCAACCAGAACACTTAACAGAACTAATATCAGAAAGAGAGCCCCACCCACTGCACTACCCCAATTGTCCTTCTGCATTGCTGGCAAGGCTGATGTTGGAAAATGTATTGGCTTTGGTTCTGTTGTTAAACCTGTGATGCCATCAGTTGAAGGATGCCATGGAACCATGGGTGGTCGCGTAGTAATAGTAGGAGGAGGATCTAATGGAAAGAGGAATTGGGTAGACAAAGACACTGAAAAGGTAAAGAATGTCAATGCAAGCTAAATCAGCAGAGGGTTTATAAGAAAGCCAGGTTAATGACTATGTAAACATGTGGTTCTCTACTAACAGACAATAGTTTTTCATTTTCAAATTTTTAAGACGTTTGAACAATTAAAGTACTTTTGCAATACAGATTACAGGTTTTTCACTCATTCTGAACTGGCTTCTATGTATTCATTTTGGGCTACAAAATAAACAGAGTGGGGAACTGCTTTTGTAGCACAAAAGCAATCACTGTCAAATTTTAAAATACCCATTAATTTTGCTGAAAGTATGGAGAAGTTCTTTTTCAGTTTATGTAGTGACATCTTATAGTTTACTATTTCCAACCAGTTTTATCTCATGCATGGAGGGTATTATCTACTGCAATCAAACCACCAACCATTTCTCCAGCCAAAAGTAAGCAATTATCAGTTGAAAAACTAATAGTGGAAAAGGACAAATACCTTTACTTTTAACTTAAACTGATATTAAATGTTTTAAGTCTTGAAATTGTTCAATGCATTGAGACAAACTCTTAAAGAATGAAAAACTATCAATTGTGTGCTAAGTTAGCAGAAAGTAAGCTACTGATTTTAATTATATAAAGGATATATAGAGCATTGCAGGCAAATGACCCTTGGTTCCTTCTCTACCATGAGGTCTCAAAAGACAAGACTGCAAAGCAGAGGGTGAAGGAGGCAAATAGAGATGTGTCTTGATAGGTGCTCCACTAAGAGCTTCCATTCCTATAAAATTAAACAACCTCTCCTTTCTCAAGTAGTGTCCTGGCGGGTGTTCTACTTCAAGTGACTGCCAAGCAGTATCCATAGGACGAGAGAGCAGCTTTGGAGTCGAACCTAAAAATGCTGACAAAATAGCATTGTCAATAGCAGCATCGGATCTGGATGACTGTACTCAAACATATTGTTTGGAAAAAGTGGGATGCAATGGCCAAGTTGTGACTTTGTAAATTTCAGTGATTGGCACATTTTTCAACAGCACCAAAGAAGTGGATTGAGATCTAGTTGAGTGGACGATTATTCTAGAAAGGGACAGAACATTAGTGATCTCCTAAATTAGAATACACCCAGAACCCATTTTGAACATCTTTGGCTGGAAACTGTAGATCCTTCTGATCTGTCCACAAAAGAAACAGTCTCTGAAACTTTCTAAATAAGGAATGCAGATTCTTGACTGAGCTGCCGTCTTGGGGGAACCCCCACACAGGAAGTTATATAACCTGGATAGTGTGGAAATCAAAAAATGTTTTAGGTAGATGTTTGGGATGAGGCGGTAATGAAACTTTTTCCTTAATACTGTGAAGGCAGTCCACCATTTATGCCCGTCTGACCCACAGGCAGAAGTGATGGCCATCAAGGCCATTTTAATAGGTAAGTAGAACAGAACGATAGCTAGGGGCTCAAATGGAGGTTTCATGAGGTAATTAGGAATCAAGTTTACACCTCCTACCAGATTAGGTTCTCTTATTTGTCGGAATAAATTAATCAGTCTTTTAATGAACCCTGCCATTGTGTGCTGGACAAATACCAAAGCCCTCTCCACAGGTAAATGGAAAGTTGTGATTATCACCAGATCTTTGACAGAACTCAAACTAAGGTCTGATCTCCCTGATTCCAAAAGAAAATCAAGAACAGCAAAGAGGGGAATGGGTAGGCAAAAACTATCAGTGAACACACTGATGATGAAACTGGTTATTTAAAGTAAGTGGCTCTGGTAGAGACCTTTCTGCTGCTTAATAGGACTTCTTGTACCTCCATCAAGCAAGAAACCTCTATTCCCCAAGAAACATCAAGGAGCCAAGCTCTGAGAGAAAGAGTGCCCCAAATTGCAGGGTAACAAATGGGGAATGACTGGGAGAAGAATGTCAGAAAGTGAGACAAGTTAAGGAACATCTCTTGATCAAGTTGGTGCCTGTAGGAAGACATGGTGGCCTTCCTCAGAGCCTGGGCCTGAAGAAGGGTCTCGACACCGCTGCTGGGCAGAAACGGGCCCAACAGGCCAAACTGCCCGACAACAAGGGGTCGGAGTCAACACAGGAAGAGGAAGTACAAAAGGTCGGCATAGCAGCTGAGTAAAGGGAAAGCTGCCACCAGAGGTAGACATGCCCTCCCGCAGGCTGCGGCCTAGGCCTGAGCCCGACTGAGCAGCCGATCGGAGAAACCGCCCCACGGAGTGGAGCCTCCAAAACCTGCCCCGCTTGCCAGGCCCTGGTGACTGGATAGGTCCACCGGGCCCAAGTAACCGGACCGGGCTGCCAAGCCCCAGCAGCTGGACCGAGCCCCCCAAGGCCCCTGTATGGGAAATACCCCCTGAGGCCAGCGCTGACCTGGAATTGTTGCCTGACGCTGAGTGAGCCCTGTGTACCGGGGAAATCACGGGAACTCTGTGACCTGGAGGAGCTCCCCTCCGCTGAGGAGTTCCCGGACCTGCCGCCGATCGACGAGGAGGGACTTGTGGGCTTGCCGCCTGCCAAGTACCCCAGCGACCCGGAGGAAACAGAGTGCTCAGGTACCCGGGGACTAGGAGGAGGTAGTGGCCCAGGACAGCCAGCTAGAGCGCGGCTGAGTCAGGGCCTGAACTCCATCGGCATGTTGTGGCTGGAGCCCCGCTGATTCAGTGGCAACGGCTGTGCCACTGATAGGGCCCTGGGCTGCTACGCAGTGGAGATGGGTGGGCGTGCGTCCCCCTCCCCCCCTTCCCTACGCACCCCAGGAAGGAGTGCTATCCTCTACGGCAATTAAACTGTTTCCCTGCCTCATCTCAGGCCATAGACAGCTTCCCTGCCTCGCCCTGCTTGAGGGCCAGATGCCATAGACAGGCTTGTCAGCCTGCCCCGCCGGGGACCGGGGCTAAAGACTCGTGAACAGGCACTGATTATTCCCCCTTAAGGGAGGAACTGGGGGCCTTCCTCAGAGCCTGGGCCCGAGGAGGGGTCGTGATGCCCCGGCTGGACCGTGCCACCGGCCTACAGTGCCATTAGGACAACCCTGGCTTTGGCCTGCTTGATCTTTTTCAGCATCTTCCGGGTCAGCAGTCAATGGATATGCAAAGAGAAGGCCCTTTGTCCAACATGGGAGAAATTTGCCCCCTATGGACTGATGACCTCCTCCATCCACCCACTGCACCCCAAGTGAAATTTCTCATACTCTTCACAGCGGTTGCAAAGAGGTCCATTTCCAAGAATCAGGTTAGGAAAACATGCCCTAGTCTGAGTGCAGCACTCCCGCCTGCAACCTTGGGAGAACTGCCTGCTCAGGTAGTTGGCTCTGGTGTTTTGTACGCCTGGAAGGAAAAAGGCTGAGATGAGCATGTGACTCGTACATCAGTTCCATAACTTCACTAATTCAACAAAGAGAAATGCTCAGCACAATGTTCTCGCCCCTAGCTTGATGAGGTATGTAAAAACAAGATTGTGGTCTGTCATGACCATGACAGAATGGTTTCTAAGGAAGGGAATAAGGAGTATGCAGGCATTCCTGATTGCTCTTAATTCCAGGAAGTTGATGTGGAGACAAGTCCTGGGCACACCATTTGTCCTGAGTGGTGTTCCGCCCCCCTTCCTCCCCCAATATGTGCTCCCACCCCATGAAGAATTATCTGAAGTTATGATGGCAGGAGGTTGGGTGAAGAGAACTCCTACACATACTTTAGACAGGTCCTTCCACTGAGTTAACCAAATAGTCAAAGTGGATTTTTTTTAGTTTTAGCGGAACTCCTCATGTGTGGAAAAGGACCACAGCTGTACTGTATTATACTATACAGCCAACTCTGCTGTAAAATGGCCCTTGAACCGACAGACAGTCATCAAGGTATGGAAAGACAACCATCCCAGGCAGCTACTATTGCCTTGGCCTTCAAGAATACCTTCAGAGCAGAAGAAAACTCAGTTGAGAAGCAAGTAATTACTGCAACTATGAAACGAAAAATACATCTCATGGAAGGGGTGAATCACAATGTGAAAATACGCACTTTGAAGATCAAAAGCCAAAAACCAATCCTCAGAATATAGAAGGGGGAAAATAACTGCAAATGTTACCATACTCAATTTCTGCATTGCACAAAGCTGTTTAAGAGCTGAAGATCGGTGAAAAAAAATCTGTCTCAATTCAGAGGTTTGTTTTGGGTTTTTTTGGACCAGAAAACATTTGAAATAGAATCCCTTCCCTCTATACTGGACTGGATCAGCTTCCCCTACACCTAAGAGAGATGACTTCCTGTCTCAGCAAATGCTCAAGAGCTCAGTCTCCGAAAAGCAACAAAGAAGGAGGAAAAGATGGGGAGATGGAAGTGAAAATGTATGGAATAAAGGACAACCAGGTGGGTCATCATGTCAGGACAGTGATGGTGGCAGCAGCGATGGCCCACTCTTGAAAGTGACACCACTTTGCCATTTTCTAGTGGACTCTTTCCTGCTCTGTTTAAGAATCTGCTTCAATGCGGCAGAACATGCATAGCCTATATTAGACACCCATCCAACCACCATGCCATGAAATGAAGGGCACTCGGGTTGGGATGCCTAAGCCTGCCTTGGTCCTGTGTAAGAAGATCTGGGAATAACCAGAAACTGACCAGTGGACAGCTTCAGGTCCGTGAACTAAAATTAGTGGGAACAGTGGGGTGCTATGACAACGGTGGTGGCTCTGCCCCAAGAAACTTTCTGGAGAACTTGAGACAACAGGAGAATGGAGGTATGGGAAGGCAATTCAGAGGTTGCTTGTCCAAGCAAGCAGAAGAGCATCACCTCCACGCTCCACCCGAGCAGTATATAGGGAGCTTCTGATTTATTAGTGATGCAAAGAGGTCCCACTCGAGGGTACCCTACTGTGTGATGAGGTCTGTTAGAACTGCATTGGGTAGTTTCCATTTGTGGCCTATGCACAGAGTTGTACTCAGTGTGTCTGCTAGGGAATTATGAGCAACGGGGAGGTATGCAGCCTATATGGTCACCTAGTTTCTGATGCACCAATTCCACAGCCTGACTGACTCAGAGCAGATGGAGAGAGACCTAGCACCCCTCCCCCACCCCTTATTGATAGAGACCATTGTGGTGGTGATGTCCAACATGATGGGTATGTGGAGAGTGCATATGAGGGGAAGGAAGGCTTTGCAGGTGACACAGACCATCTTAAGTTCCAGGATGTTTATGTATAGTCTGGCTTCCTATAGCATTCAGGTACCTTCCACTGTGTGGAGATCTAAGTCAGCACTCATCCTATAAGGGAGGCATCTGTCACAATGGTGAACCTTGGTGTGGGAGGACTGAAGGAGGTTCCAATCATGATAGCTAGACTGGACCACCAAGCAAGAGAGGCCAGAACGTCTGAAAGGGAAGAGGGACTATGTCAACTCCAGGTTCACTGGTTGGCTCATAGGTCAGGTGGAGCCAGGCCTATAGGCACCACAGGTGGAGTCTCGCAAGAGGTGTCACATAGGTGCAGGCTGCCGTGCACCTCAAGAGAGGCGCTGGCGGACTGTGGTGCGGGCCTTGCAGCGAAAGCGGGCAACCAGGGCACTCATCATGGAAAAATGGTCTGCTGGGAGGAAGGCTTGTACAGAGACGGAATCCACTTTTGCCCCTTTCAAATTTACCATTTGAGTGGGTGACAAAATGGACTTACCTTTGTTCACGCAAACCCCTAGGGGGCCAGAAAGCGTTGAAGAGACTGGATCATGGAGACAACTTCTTGTCACATGTGCTCCACTAAAAGTCAGTCATCCAGGTAAGGGAATACTTTATGTCCCTGGCATCACATCTTGGCTTTTACTGATGAACACCTTGGTAAAAATCCATGGTGCTGTCACAAGATCAAAGGGAAGGATGTGAAATTGGGAAGAGGTGGTGCCCAACCATGAAGCAGAGGAACTTCCTGAGATGGGTGATGTCCATATGGAAGTAGGAGTCTTATGTCAAGAGCCATAAACCACGCTTCAACCTGGACCAAGGGAATTTTAGCTTCCTGATGAATATATTTAGCTGATGAAGATCCAAGATTGGCCTCTACCCTTTTTTGGGATGAGGCAACATGGTGAGTAGAATCCCTTCCCTTGGTATTGAGGCAGATGCTCTGTATCACACCCTTGAGGAGCAGGGAATCCGTTACCAGCTGAAGAATCAGTTAGTGGGAGGGAACACCCAAAGAAGATGATGTGGGAGGGCGATAAGTTGGAAAGGAAAGAAACTCTTTGGAGTATCCGTAATGGATGTTCTCCAGTATTCAATTGTCCAAGATGACCTTGCCCAACTGTAGGCAAAGAAAGCAAGGCAACTGCCCAAGATGACAGGCGGCAAGATAGTTGGCATTGAAGGTGGTTCACAGATCTCAACCCACATGCCAAAAGTGACCCTCAGCCTGTGGCTGGAAAAGGGTTGAGGAGGTGGTGGTGGCTGAGGCTGCGAAGCAGGCCTCCGGGACCTCTGTTGTTTCTGGTGGGTTCCAGTAGCCATTGGTAGAAGGGTGGGTAGGCAGTAGGCACTCATGGTGTGAAGGGCTACCACTAGTGCTTTCTCCTGGGAACTGGGATGTAGATTTCCACGGACCACAGAGGGGCATGCACGAGTTCTCAGAGAACGCAGAGATTTGGCCGTTTTATCATTTAAGAACATAAACAGCCATACTACATCAGACCAATGGTCCATCTACCACAGCATCCTGCCTTCAGACAGTGGCCAATGGCAGGTGCTTCAGCGGGAATAAATAGAACAGGTAATCATCAAGTGATCCATCCCGTCAGCCATTTCCAGCCTCTGGCAAACAGCAATCCCTGCCTATCCTGGCTAGAAGCTATTGATGGACCTTATCCTCCATGAACTTTAGTTCTTTTTTGAACTCCCTTATAGTCTTGGCCTTCACAACTTC
>NW_027133618.1:0-99243 GCF_026122565.2 Emydura macquarii macquarii | reverse complement strand
CCAAGCCCTTGCCTCCTCCGTCCATTCTGCACCCCACGTACACCCTTATGGAGTGACTGGTGTATCATTCATGTTCACCCTTACAGTGTAGCTGTGTATTGTCCAATGCAGGATATGTCATGGAAGGTGTTTCTGGAATGCTCATGACATACTGAACATTGTTGTTGTGGTAGTGCGTTTCCTGCACTGTCACAGATGTACAGCTGTGAAACTCTGCTGTGTGATATTCCCAAGTGTGTGTCTCACATGGCTTGAATAGATCCAGGCAAACACAAAGCAAAGTGAGGGTTCACACCTTGCAGAGGCATCACACAGGAACAATGGACTGGCCTGAGCACCTGATAAGGCAACACACCTTTGACTCAAGTGGAGGAAATCATGCCCGTTGTCGGACATGGCTGATCACCTGACCCCAGAGGGTGATGAGGAAACATGTTAAAGACAAGGGCATTTATTGTCTCAGGAGCTCTCCCTTGGAATCCATCTACAAAGCAAGAACAAGAAACTGACAGACGGCCCACGGGGGGAGCCCTGGCTGAGGGAGTCAGCCAGTCTGTGTGGGAAGATTAACCATCAAAACTGTCTGGCTACTGAAGTGTTACATGTAGCTTAGTATGCAGTTTGCTTTATTTCTGACTGATCAGTCTGACTCATATTGATCTGGCTGATAATCATTTAAAATCTCTCTGTACTTAACACAATTATTTGTTTCTTTTATCTAAAGCAGTGCATGTGGTTTGGCTGTGTGTAGAGCATCCGCAGGCAGGGACTTGAGGAACCACCTCCCACGGGGGTGCACACATCCCAGCTCCCGGAGAGGTGAGCGAGCTGAGACACCCCCACTAACCTCGCACAGGGAGGAGCCACGTCCCCCCATTCCCCACGTCTCCCTCGTTATCACTACTCCAATGCAGCAGCAGGGCCAGGAGCTGGAGCAGGGCACCCAGCCAGTGAGAGGAGCTCAACCAACCAACCAGGTCCTCGCAGCTGCCTGATAACTCTGTTGTAACCTTCCCCCAGGCAGTTTGAAAACCAATATGCTCAAGCCCCCAGCTGTGCAGGCTGATGGTGGGCTTCCAGTTCCCACGTCTGTACCTGGGACTCTGCCGTGCTCTCATGCACGGTCACCCCCTCCTCACTTCCTGCAGTGTGAAAATGAGACACTCCACGTTGGGGAGTGTGGCACGGGGACAGTGCGCTCTGTGCTCAGGGCAGCAGTGAATGCCTGGTCAAGTGTCTCACAGCAAGCGGATGTAGAGGGCGTATTGCAGGGCCTGTGGTTTGTACCCGTGGCTAGTGGCACAGCTGCTTCAGAGGCTTGATGCTCTCCCTGCACTGCCCACCACCCCAGTGGAAGCCCCCCTCCGCCAGCCTCTTTGACGTGGTCTCACAGAGGTGGATGTTCCTGGAGCTGCTGCTGAAATCATGATCTTTGCTGTGCTCACACCAGGGGTTAACCAGCTCCTTGGAGTGCTGCTCCTGCCAGCCAGCAGCAGCTGGTGGGGTGGGCATCTTCTAGGCAGCTGGGCAGAGCTGGACAGAACCTGGAACAGGCCCTGTGGGAAATGCAGGGTTAAATGCCCACCAAGGACATATAAACCAATAAGTCTTCTGGGGTTTGGTGAAGACACTAGAAATTTAGCAGACAATGGCTGCAGATGTCCTTGTAGATGGCACAAAGAAAATCTGTCTGGGTTGGGCCTAGTTCTGAGAATTCACAAAGTGGATGTGACGGATATTGCACCCCCATGCTGTGTCTTTGGTGCCATATTGTATTGGAGGTTTGTAGCATGAAAACTTGAACAAACCACTGCACTGAGATAGGCCAGACAGCCTGGGCTGTAGAACATTCAAACCTCTTTAAAATGAGGCAATTTATGTATTACTATCTGTAGTAGCGTAGTGTTCCAAAGGCCCCTGAAATGAGCAGGGTGAAACCTTGTTATGGGTTGAGTTAAAACCCCACTGAGATAGATCAGTGTGAACTCACCCTGCAGTTAACACAGCTGTAAGCATAAGCACCCCCTGAGATAAAAGGTGTCTGTGAATCCACCCAGGAGCTTTTAGCTGAATAGTGTTTTAGGTAGGGGAGTAGGGGGAGGAGAGTTCATACAGAAACTGAGAACAGACAAAGAGCAGAGACAAAAGAGCCAAGCAGTAGCCTGTGAGTGAGCACAGTGTGACCTTGGGAAAGCTAGAGAGAAATACTGAAAATATGGTTTTGGATGTGACACACCTCAGAAATGTTCCCTTCAGGCAGGGTAACAGGCACCTATCTCCCTGTCAGGCCATTTGCGTATTGGGTATTGTCTGCCTCACCACAGAGGCCTGTCTGCAGGCAGAACCAGAGCGAGTCAAAAGATTGTGAAATCTACAAGGGAGAAAATCTGCAGAAAGAAAGAAAACAGCAGAGGTGTTAGACGAGAGAAGGTGGGAACAGGCCTCAGAGGCCTACAGGAAGCCCTGCAATAGATTGCGGTGTGCAGTTGCTCTAGCAGGACACGACCCATGGACACGATGCGCAGCTCAAGCCTGTCTTGGACTGGTCTCCATCTTCCAAACCTCAAGAGTTCAAACATCCCGGGTCAGGTTCCAGAATCATGAGACTGGCTTAGAAATCATGAGATGTTTTAAAACAATAGTTTGGGTTCTTGTCCTTTGCCTTCTGTGTCGGAGACTTTCAGTGGCCTCTCGGTGTTCCAGCTTCTCTCCAGAACCACGAGGGCTAGACCATCGCTGTGTTTAAATGAAGGCTGAGACTCTCATGCAGTCTCTGGACTCCAGGAGCTGGGACTATATAATCATGAGCATTGGCAACACTGCAATGTCTTCTTCCTACAGACACTCCAAGCACCAGGACACAGGAGCCATGCTAACAGCAGAGGGGTCTCCTGGGAAAGGATTCAACCCCCGCTTTAGGGAGCTGGAAGCCAGGACAGCTCAGGCTGCAGCAGCCCTGAGAATCAGCTCCCCTGTGTGCCCCACCTCGCAGAGCGGTCTGGGGGAGAGAGGAGAAGCTGCTCTAGCTGCTCTGGCAGATCCTTCAGTGCAGTGGTTCTCAGCCAGGGGTACCTGTGTACCTGGGGGTACGTAAAGGTCTTCCAGGGAGTATATCGGTGTTTTTACAGCTTGAACTGGCTCTGCTACAGTGCACGTGTTTGAGCTGGTACCCACACGCCAACATGGCTGAAACACACATCTTCCCCTCCTGGGTATTTCCATGCCCCCCGTTCCTTTCCATGGGGTGCTGGCCTGTCTCCTCTACGGCCAAAGACCCTGATGTGCAGCAGTTAGTGGTGTTGGGAGAGGTTTTGTTTTCTCTGGCTAGTGACTGCCCCCAAAGTTATTCCCACCAGCACCTTATTGCCTGTCTCTGCAGCTACTGTTCCCCAAATACGAGGAGGTGACTAGGTTGGAACGAGTGACCACAGATCAGACACTGCAATATTGCAGCCATAACATAGATGTGCAGATTTTAAGACCAATGGAGACAATGAAATAACCCAGTGTAACCCCCATACACAACACAGGCCACCAAAGTCACCCTGCACTGAGCCACAACCTGGATTAGAGCAAAGCCTCAGAGCCCTCAGGAGACTGAACTAGTGTGTGTCACAGGCAGAGAAGAGGAAGGACCGAGGTGCACCAATATCTGAGGCCCCTGCAATGGCAGGGAATTGAAAAGAAAGCCATGTCTGGGAAATTGAGATGTACTTTGCTTGTGTCTTGGCACCGATTTCACTGAGCGTTCATCTGGAGAACACTTTTCTGGCTTCTCCACTGCTCAGTGCTCAGCTCAGCATTCATTTTAAACTCTTATCTGTAGATTGCCATGGAAATGAACATCCCACTGCATGAACACGATCGGTTGTACTGGGGTTTCCCATAACAAGTCATTGACTTGTCACTTTTTGTAGCCGTATTGGTTCAGTGGAAAACCAGACTCAGATTGACCCTCCCTTTGTCACTATTATTTATAAAATGTATTTATCATCCTAGGCAAAATATTTATGCTCTGTATTTATAACTAACAGGGAATTCTTTTCAGCATTGGTTAAATTTCAGGTGTGAATCACCCAGGGAGAATTTCCCATTTATCTTCTTGGAGTCAATGAAAGTTTCAAGTCTAAGTCAGGTTTAAAAAAAACAACCTTCTTGGTCACTCCGAATGTTCTCTTGCTGGTTGCTAACTTTCACCACATGACTCTGAACTTTCCACTTAAACCCTCGCACCATCAATCAGCCTGCCATGCCCACTGGTGGCCCATCCTTGTCTCTTGGATTTGTTCAATCTCAGCGTCTCCCAGTGATGAGCCCTGGAAACGGCTCAGTTCATCTGGCAAGAAAAATGTACACTGCTGGGCAGATTTTCAGAAAAGATTTATTAAGAAAAAGGCACAAATTCAAGCTGAAAACATTACAGGGATAAAAGTCAGGAAACTTCTACCCCATCTGATCAGTGGGAAATTACGCAGAGGAAATTTCTGAACCTTTTCCCACTCACAGTTGTATTTCCTGCAACTTCACACAAACCCTAATGAAACACCTGCTGTGTCTATCCACCTGGCAGGGACTGTCTCTGGGCCATCATAGCAGAGGGAGCTTTTCTGAGAGAAAGAGGACAAGCGTTTGGATCATCACAAGCTTATTTGGTCCAATCAAATTGTTCTGATACTGATCCCTCAGTCACCATGTCCCACATCATCATAATCTGTGTCTCCAGGAGGCAGGAACTGGGTTTCCTTCTCCATCCCAGAGATGCCTTCACTCCTTAGTGAGTGCAGATGCCAACCTGAAAATACCAAGGGAGACATACAGTCAGTGGATCCATTCTATGGCTATGTGTGGCCGCACAGCAAGAGTGGATTGCACTTTATAGTATGGGTTAGGAAGTGTTCCCCTCTCATTCTTCTGATAAGGTCCATGACAAGTTCTAATCTCTCATCTCCGTGCATGTTCTGGAAATAAAATCTTTGGTTTTCAGGCCAGGTAAAGTTGCCAAGTGACAAGTGTATTTACCTGTCACTTCATGTACAAAGCCCAAACACTTACAAGCAGGGAGCTCTTAGTTAAGGACATCCTAAAATTCACGCTGCACTAACAGTAAACAAAAACATATTCTTATCAAGTACTAAGCAATGCCCATTTCATCACCACTCCATTTCCTCTGAGTTTAATGATGGTGTCTCTCCTCATGACACAACGGTGAGTGGAGATTATGGCCATGGATAATGGACAAGGCCCAGTTTTACAGAAAGTGTCTCGGCTCTTTAACATTTGCGCAGCGGGAGCAGGACTTTGGTTTATAAGATTCTGCCCAAAGGACACACATGCAGTAAATGGCTGGGAATCCAGGACATCAAGGGTGTGGGCAGCCACCCCAGGATTTACACCTAGAGACTGAGGGATCCCAGGTATCTTGCTGATTTCACCACTAAGTACCTCACAGCGAGGACCCTGCTTTTCCCGACACAATCGAGGCGCTGAGGGAATGAAGAGAAGGAGAGTTTTTCTCACAGGCATCGGCTTGGCCAGGGTTGTTCCCTTCCTGTGTAACCCACATTTCCAGCCATCCCATTCTGGAGAGAAACCGTGAAGTGCAAACAGTTCTCCACTCACCTGTGTGTGAATCCCTGTTCCTGTCACTCGTCCCAGGGCCTTCCTCATCATTCTGCCCCCAAACAGGGTCATCTTCAGGGTCAGACACTTCTCTGGCATCATCATAACCATCCCCTGTGACATCTGCAGGCAGGGCAGAGGCACCTGCAGTGAAGATGTGAAATGATTAAGAGAATATTCACGGCGAACTGTGAGCTGCAGCTATCCCAGCTACACCGATCTCTGGGGCTCCCTTAGCACTTAACTTCCACCTTCGAGGCAGTAAGGGGAGCCCTTCTCTGCAACCCTCAGGCTCAGACGGATTTTACATCTCACGTTTATTTGATACACTGCAATAGCTGATTGTGAGGATCCTGGGGCTCGCAGATGACGAGGGGGAGTTCTAGAAAGAGGTGACTGGGATCTAGTCCAGAGGAATCGCTCCACAAGGCCTTTTGTTCTAATCATTAGAAATAGAAATGGAATTGTCCAGAGAGTTTGTCCCCAGCTTCCAAAACTTGACATTATTTTAAAACGTCTTTTCAATGCCTTCTCCTGCTAAAGTTTACCTCATAATCTGCCATCCGTCTCCAACACACTGACAGCACTGGGAGCTGAGCTACCTAGTAAGGGTGAGCTATGGGCCTTTGGGTGTCGTATCTGTATGTCCCACCCACCCCATCACAGCGTGTCTGAAACTGATGTGTATAAGCTGCAATAGCCACAGGCCAGGAAAGGCTGGCGGGGAACATTGCTGCACTGCAGAGGTCTCTGCTTCAGTGTGTTGTCTTTACAAATCGTGAGTAACCTTAGTGCTCACGGCAGTGAGGGTCACAGAGCAGTGACCTGAGCCAGGTACAGCGTGGGCAGCTCCTGTGCGAACTGCTCCTTCCGTCCCTGCAATGGGTCTGTGTCATGACCTAGGACATCACACACTTCCCTACATCTTGTGCTCCACACAGCTCTTGTACTGCACCTGATCTGTGCCCCCAGCGTTATACCAAGTGCAAATACTGCTTGGTGAACTAGTAGTTTTCTTAACAAACCACTGTCATCCCTACTGGGAAATACATTTAGTTGTTTTGACAGGGTAACGTTGTTCCCAGGAGGGGGATTCACTGCTCACCTCGATTGTCCGGAGTCTGCGGGACGTCGTTCAGGGCAGGCTCCTCCACGTCATCGTAATCCAACTGAGACCCCCCAGGGGAAGCTCCCTCTAGAACAGCAAACACCACACTCAGCCCGTGTCACCAGGAGCCTCTCTTCAGTGCTGGTGCCCTTATAACTAGAGCTGTTTATCATGGCATGTGTGAGGAAAGGCGCAGGGGGCCCACGGTGAGAAGGGCAGAGCTCAGAGAACTGCAGTAGAACAGGAGTCCCATAAATAACGAGGGGCCAGGCCTGTCCGTGCTGAATGTAAGAGCAGCTCTGTTCTGTGTTTCAGTGGGGGCAGGATCTGGGCTGGGGCTGAGGTAACAGGTTTGAACTCAGGCGCTGCCAAGCCAGACCCGGCCTTTGTGAATCCAGCTGATCTCTTCAGACTGGTTTGAATTTTCCTTTTACGCTGGGGAGGGGAACCTCCCGCTGCAGGAATTAAAGCTCCCGCTGGAGGTGGCTGGCCTGGGCCTTTGTGAGCTGCTGCTCTACACCGGCCTCTCAGGCAGCCCAGGGCTCAGCTTGGCAGCGCTCCAGCCTGTCCGTAGAACTGGCTGCTCTGCGCAGTGTCTGCTCCACCCAGCCACAGGATAAACTCCCAAAGGGCCCAAGTTCATGGACCCCTTTGAGAGCAGCTGGGGTAGAAATGCCTCCTGCTTATAATTAGAGATGGGCCCAGGCCAGGAAGTTCAGATCCAGGGTTTTCTTCAGCCTGTTATAGTGACAGGTGCCAGCTGCAAACTGAGATCCCGAGCTGGGGTGAGAATTGGCAAATCCCCTCCCCCAAAGTTCTGGTGGGTTCAGGTCAGTGAGTTGGGCTGAGCCCATCTGTAATTATCACACAGGACAATCTTCCCTCTCTCTCAGTGGTGTGTGTGGAGCTGACACCTTCATCCAGAGACTGACCCGTCTCCTCCATCTCCTCACCCGCGGAGGTCACTAGGAGCCGCTCACAGGGCTGGGTGCTCAGCAGATGGTCACATGTTTACATCCTGAGATTCTGACAGGAACTTTATTAAATAGGATTAAACCTGACTGTGTAAAATTGGGATTGTGTGAAGGGAAATGGCTGCAACTACAGAAAAGGTCATAGAAATTCTGTTCTCTGATTAAATTTGGGGTTCTCAGTCTGAGTCTGCCTTTCCCCCGTTACCTTGTTCTGATTCAGGTTCGCTTTCCTCCTCACTGTCCCCAGTGTAATACTGCAGCTTCGTCACTGAATCATCTGAATAGGAAACAGGAGAGATGAGAAACAGAAATTCATAATGGTGAGAACAGCAGAACTGTGGGCCTGGGAACAGGTCCAGGCACCGGAGCAGCATTTCTGGTCTCAGTCTAGTCCTCCTTCTAGAGAAGATAGTGAATCACAGCAGCTCTGAGCCATGAGAGGCTGACACAGCCTTTCCAATAGAAATTGCCATTTTATTGTGCTAAATGTGACTGGGAGGATGCAACAATCTGACCTGAAAGATGCTGGGAATTCACATTCCCTGTAGGGTGAGTGAAGGACACGTTTCTGGGGGTGGGTCCAGGGAAGTTCCACAATGGTTCCGGCCTCCTCAGTCACAGAGGGGACTTTGCATTCTTAAGGGTAAATGCCTACATCCCCCATTAATCAGTGCATCTGCTCTCCATGGTGTTTCCTGTTTAGGCCTTCACAATGGCAGACCAGGCACCAGCTCATACCCAGGCCCCTAGGTCTCAACTGAACACTGACAAATACAGAGCTGGAATCAGTCTGGCTCCCCTATGTGTCATTGTTGTTACAATAGGAGTTAGAGTTATAAACATGTGCTCAGTGTTTAGACTTTATGGAATGCTTGGACGTTGCTGCAGGCATTAAATCGCACTTACAATATCTGAATCCCATGTTATAAGGTAATATTTAAGTGTTTTCTCTGTAACTGTAAATCACCAGGCAGCAGAGAAGCATTAAGAAGTGTAAAATACCAGTTTTCCACAGGAGGTGTTATCTCCAGCCCAATTGAAAGAAGGGCCATCAACACCAGACAAAACGCTACTAAAGTTCAGAGGTCAAAAGATTTTGTTGCTTGTTCCTCCCACCCCACCGAAGAGGAGACGTGAAATTGAATTCCTCCCGACAGCTGATTTTGCAAGTTCAATCGGAAGGGGGGAAGGAATAAAAGGCCCTAACAAGGAGGAACTGCATCTTTTATGCTGCTTGGACTCTGAACAGCAAGGATTACTAAGCATAAGCAAAACATCCCCAGTGCTTGGCCTAGGTTAACCCTAAAGGAAATATAGAACTTGCTTATTTTAGATTCTTCTATTACTTTTTGTCTCAACATATTGTCCCATGAGTAGATCGACTGGGCTAATTCTGGTGGTTGGGCATGGGGTGACACATTGAGCAATGAGGAACCTGGCAAGCCTTGTGGGACAGTCTCCCTTGATGATCCTCATTACAGGGCCTTTGCCTGAACATTTGCTTGAGAATGGCATGGCACAATGATGACAACTCGAATGAGGTTGCTTTGGTGAATTCCTTGAACTCATCAGAGGTAAAATCTGGTGACCGATGAGTCACGAACAGTTGATGCAGAGCAGTGATCTTTGCAGTAATAGTCGTAAGCACTTAGTATGAGACTTCATCATTGTATTTGTGGTGATATGATTGGAGGTGTTGACTTGTTATCGGAGAGAATTCCTTGAAGGGTCTTGTCATTGGTACAAACCTGAAAGGCAGACTGTAGATGTAACTGTGGAATTCCTTGACTACAGTAATGGTAGCAAGAGCGTCTTTATCAATTTCATCATAGTTTCTCTTGGTGGATGTCAAAATTCTTGAATAGTAGGTGACAGGTGCCTCATTTCCCTCTGGAAAGGGATGGCTGAGAATGTCTCCAGCGCCATCACATGCAATAATCAACGGCCTCTGTCAGTCGTAGTGGATGAAGAAGGAGTCAGGCTTTGTAACTTCTCAACGTTCTTGAAGGCCTCTGCATGCTGGTGAGCCCATTTTCTAGCAGCTCCATTGTCAAGTAGGTGATGAAAAGGTTCAGCAGCTGTTGCCTTTTTTGGAAGAAATCTGCCGTGGAAGTTGAGCAACACAAGAAAAGATTGAAGTTCCTGTTTGGATTTTGGCTCATGGATTGCCCGTTCCTTGTTTTCTGTTGGGTGGATACCTGATGCATCAATAGCCCAAGAACGTAACGCTTGTAGCTCCAAATTCACATTTTTCCTTCTTGACTCAAATACTGGATTTTGAAAATCAGAACAAGACCTCTTGAAGTTTCTTGGGAAGTTCATCCTTAGCTGACACCATAATCAGGATGTCCTCAAAATATGCTACAGCACCTGGAATTCTGGAAAGAAGAGTTTCCATGAAGTGTTGGAGAATTCCAAGTGCAATTGAAATTCCAAACTGGAGACGCGTGACTTGAAATGCTCCTTGATGAGTGATACTTATCTGTTCATCTGCAGCATCTTTGTCAATAATCACTTGTTGACACTCTTGAGCAAAGTTGAGTTTTGTGAAGACTTTTCCTCCAGCAAGGACAGTGAGCAGTTGGTTAACAGCAGGCCCTGGATATGGGTGCAGTTTAAGTGTCCTGTTCAAAATACATTTATAATCTCTACAGATTCTCACTTTGCCATTCAGCTTGCGTATGGGTTCAGTTAGCGTAAACCATTTCATATCTGAAGCTGGCTCAAAGATTCCCTCTGCAACAAGTTCCAGTGGGGTAGCTGTGTTAGTCTGTTTTCCTCTGCAACAAGACATTCTAGCTCTGTGTCAACCTTTGAGCAAAGGGCAAATGGTACATTCCTGACCTTCATGTGGATCAGCATGACTGTCGGAGGCAGGTGGAATAACTCTGTGTTCGTTGTAAGCTCCCAATTCTTCAGAAAACACTTGAGGGAATTCAGCAATGATCTTTCTTAGTTTCTCTTTGTTGATGGCATGAGTATCTTGGATGCTGATTCCCAATTGTGTGAACCAGTTCTTACATATGTTTGTATGTTGACCTTTTGTGATGATGAGAGGCAATCTTGCATGGCAAAAGCCAGAGCAAATATTTTCATCACAGCTTCTGATGAGGTCAGCATTTGTCCATTGTAGTCTTGAAGTCTGCAGGATGGACTTGATGACTTGGGAGGAAAAGGTGAGAAAAACTGACAGAATGCGTATTCATCGATGATTGACACTCCAGAAAGAGAGTCGTCTTCCATTTTCCTTCCTTGGCCATTGATAAACACAGTTGCGAATATTTCAGAACTTCAAGATTTCTTGTCATGTGTGCTCTGAAAGTGATAAAGCTTCTTGACACTATTGCTAAGGAAGTGTCAAGTATGTTTGATGCGTGAAGATAAGAATACTTGTCATTGTCCTTTTGCTTCACACTTTTGACCTTTGAACGGCAGACTCTATCAACGTGACCTTTCTTTTTGCAGAAAAGGCACTTGGTGCCTTCGAATTTAGAAGCAGAGAATTGATGCTGTCCTCCTTAGCCTGAGCTAATCTGAGTTTGGATAATTAATCTTGTCCAATGACATTAATGTGATTGAGTTCCTACTATTTCGTTGAGTTTGTCAATGACGATCATCTTCCTGATCATGATGAACAGTAATCAAGTTGTTTGCCAAGACACAAATTTACTCAGGGTGCAATGATGCTGTTTCGTTGGCCAAGGCCTTTTCCTGAGGGATGGTGAATGTCAAATGTGGAGACAGCATTGAAGCTCTTTGTCTTGAACTCCACAGTTTAGGCCATCTCCCAGAATGTCGTTGAGAAAATTACCGAAGTTCCAGTGTTCAGCAATGCAGTGCAGCTTGGAAATATAGGCGGTGGTGCCTCCGTCGTCTCATTGGTTTGGTTTAAGAAATTGAAATCTCTGAACAATGACAGATGGCATGGGCGAGGAATGTGCCTTCAGCACAGCTACAATTTCATTGTATGTCTTGGTCTTGGGCAAAAAAGGTGCAATGAGTGATCTTATCAAGTCATATGGGTTGGACCCACAGACTGTCAAGAGAACAGCCCATTTCTGTTAGGGATCATCAATCTTATTTGCTTCAAGATAACAAGAAAGTCTTTCTAACTAGGAATGTCATGATTCAGGGTGACTCATGTCAAAGTCCTCAGTGTGTCCCAGCATGGCCATTTCACGCTGCAAGAGAACAATGTTGCTTCAGATTCCCAGGTGGCCCCTTTAAACTCGAATGCTTGCTGTTAATTTTTGAGATCACAGTTTTCTGCTAGGGTGGTTCCAGAATCCTGCTGCTTGTGTTTAATCTACAATGTTGTGTTTAATCATGTGTTTAATCTACAACAGGCTCATGGCCGGAAACGTTAGGTGTTGCATTTGTGTGGTGATGAACACATGTAATCACTCACAGTCAGCAGCAACAACTAACTTTTATATTCTGTATGTCTGGTTTTGCTTTTCCTGACATGAACTGCCCACCAGCAAGGAGGAAACTTCACTAAACCCTAAGCAAAATCTCTTCCTCCTAGACAACAACTGGTGGGCACTAACAACTGCGCCCTGGTGAGTGCATGCTTCCATATATATATCTGTTCACCCAGACGTACATAACATTCACCTAAACTTTTTTTAAGAGAAATTTTTGCCCAACTCCAGTCACAAGCTCGCAGGGCTGGAGCTGCAGTGATTTAGCTCTGGGTCAGGGCCTTAGAATGGAAAGTGCCTTATATATTTGCTCCCTGTTAGCATTGAGAAGCACAAACCTGAGCGACTGAACATCTCCTGCTTCTCTCTCATCAGGTTATAATCAATCTCCTCGTACACAGCCTCCAAGAAGGGATCCAAGGGTCTCCTGGAATCTGAAAACAAAGGGCAGTGTTTACACAGGGTGATTGAAACTAGAGATGGGAAACACAATGAGATCACCACCCCTCCTCTGGGGCCAGGCCAGGACTGGTCCCTACAGCACATTCCTACTGCTCTGTCCATGCTAGATTTAAATGTCCCAGGTGACGGCGAGGACGTCCCTTTCCACAACATCCCTTTGATGATGGCTCAAAGGGCTAGTTCACTGTCACGAAATTTCTTCACATTCAGACAAAATGTTCCCTTTTTAATCTCAACCCATTATCCCTGGTTATTCCCCTTTGGACCTCTTCAATAATTCTTCCCCCAGACTGGAGTTTACACCAATCTGCAAAATGGGATAACACTTTTTCTTATACACTTTAAGGCCAAAAAGGACCATCAGATCATGTAGTCTGACCCCCTGTACAACATAGGCCATCACATTTCACCCAGATACCCCCACTGGAGCCCAAAGACTCTGTTAGACTAAAACATTTCAGTCCTCAGGAGAATAAGTTGTCGTGTGCCACAGGCAAAGAACAGGAGGGACTGAGATCCCAGTACTAATGCCCAGTGCCCCTGCAATGGCAGGGAATTGATTAGCTGAGAGATGCTGAGATGATCCTGACAGGCGATCCATGCTGCATGGTTCAGAGGAAGATGAAAATCCCCCAAGATTTCTTATTTGCCAGTCTGACCTGAGGAAATTTCCTTCCTGACCCTAAATCTAGTGATCGGTTTGATCCGAAGCATGTGGAAAAGATACATCATTTCGGTGTCTCAGAAAGATTATTCTCCGCACCACCTCAGAGACTCTTCCAGTCCATCCAGCTTGCCATTTCTAGCTGTGGCCAATCTTTAATGCTACAGAGGAGGGCAACCCCTCCCCCCACAGATATGTGAGCAGGGAGGGAGGGCACACTCCTTCCTGACCCCTGAAGATGACTATCTGAAACCTTGAAGCAAGAGATCTGGTTATAGACAGTGCCCTAATGCAAAACGTGGACTGTTATGTGTATGTTCATGGCAATCCTGTGCTTTATCTGCTTTCAAAGGCGCTGGTAGTTAATACTTGTACAGTGTTTTAGAGACGTAAATTCCTCTTTAAGTGCCACTTATGGGTATAATACAGTGTGATGCTCCTTTCCAGGAGTTCTCCTTCCTCAGATTGTGCTTTCCACTGGATTTCTCGCTTCAGAACCATTCCACCCAGGTCCATTTTTGTACTCTTTTTGGTCTGAGAATCTCTCTAGGTCCCTCTCCATGATGCCTTTCCTCACTGATGCTCAGAACACATCCCTGTGACAGATATTGCAACCCCATGCATTACATTTGGGAACCATTGTATTGAAATTGTGAATGGTTCATGTATGAATGAGTTTTACTCCAGGGAGCAGAGTTATCCCAGGTCCTCTAGGAAGAAAAACCAGTGGATGATTATTAAGGTAAATTACTTAGATTGTGAGCAATGCAGAGAGGTAGCACTGCTTGGGGTGATTGGCATGGACTGGTTCAAACTCGGTTACCAGAGACCAAAAGACAAAGAAAGAGTTTTGGTATAAAGGGCTGAGTTTAAGTAGACTCAGGGCCTTCATTTTGATTCAGCAAATGGGCAGGACCTTCTGTCCTCCCAGCACCGAATGGTTGGAGGGACACTGGCCTACCAGGCTCCCCGCGTGGAAGATGGTGATTTCTGCTATATTCAGTAAACATGGAGGAATTTTGTTTTGTTTTTAAAATGTTTTCTCTGTGATGCTTTTTCCTAAGAATAAGGTGTAATGTGCTGAGACAGAGCTGGGTGGTAATTAGTAAATGCTGGCAATGCACTGCTCAGAGCCCTTGGGGAGAAACAAGCACAGCGCGGGGGCTGGCCTTTAGGCAAACTGGCTCCTGGGGATCTCACAGTGTAAGGCAGGGGCTGTGCAGCCTTCAAACCCCCTGGTCAGAAGGGCTGGGACAGGGCGTCCTACCCAGAGACGGGATGGCTGGAGACCTGCGGCCTGACTGGGCACTCCTGGAGTGGACCACGGGGGGATACAGGTGCAGTTTTCCTGAAACTGGGATGCTCCCTAGTTAGCATCATCTCCAGATTTCATGGCAGGGCTGTTCCACTGCCAGACAGTTAATGAAATATTAAATAAGAGAGGAGTTAACAGGCACCCTTGGCCACCCCTCCGGCCCAGTAACACCCTCACTGACACCCTGCAGCACCCCTGCTACTGCCGAGGCATTTCACACAGTGGCACCAATCGGGACCCACCTCTGCGCTGGGCCCTGGCGCTTCGCACATGCGCACCCAGAACAATTAACACGAAGCAGAGCAGGGCCCCCAGGATAATGCAGACAACCACGGGCACCATGACTCTCCCATGCGGAGGAGCTGGATGGAAATGAACACACAACAGAGAGAGATGATTCTATGAGAGGCAGGAGAGCCCCGGGGAGCTCCCCAGTCACTCATTGCACGGCCCAGGACAGCAGGTAACGGGCTGGGACACAGTCTATGCGCCATGGCGACAGCTCACAGGCTGCTGTTTAAATCATGGGCCCAGCCCCGACAGCTAGAACCAGCAGACAGGAATAGCTCCCTTCATACTGCCTGCAGCTCCCACCCCTGGGTCATTCCCCCTTCGATTTCACAGGGCAGGGAAAGGAGCTCCTTCCCTCAGGCTGCAGCCTGCAGCTCATCCCTCTGTCACCCAGCACCAGGGACATTTCACCCTGGAAGGGAGGAGGGGGATGTTTTACCTGTTGTAGTCGGTGATGCTGTCGTCTCTGTCACACCAGCAAAGGGAAGGGAGGAGAGTTGGAGTCTGGAGTGAGGGGCAGGTGACGTGTTTGGTACCAGGGGGAACATCTCCTCTGAGAGTCTCTGGGGGCCTCCATGCGTCACCTCCACACACTCCCACTCAGCACCACAGGGTCTGTATGTTAGTGATTTACGGCCCAAGTCCCCTGTGCTGAGGGCTCTAGTAACAAACCAGCCGTGGGACCTGGGATGGATGCAGGGGCCAATTGGGCTGAAGCCTTAGTCAACCTGGGCCAATAAAGTTTCCACCCCACAGCATCCATGATGCTCCTGCACACAGGGGATGGGAGGGCCTGGTCTGTGACCAAGTGGGTAGTGGGGGGCAGGTGGATCCATCCTCCTCCCAGATAATTACAGCACGTGGGAGAAACATCCCCTGTCACTCACCCGAGCAATTCACGGCAGCATCTTCCTTATGACCACAGTTGCTCTCACCCCAGGGCGTGGCAGGACAGTGCCAGAGAGATGACTCTGTCCCTCTGCAGTTCACCTTCTCCACCCAGATGGGACCAGTCCCCTCGCCGAATGCAGCCTCGCCCGGGGCAGATACGGCAGATCCACAGCCCAGTTGTTTACACACAACGTTAGCGTCCGCCAGGTCCCAGGAGTCATCACAAACTGTTCCCCAGGAGCCACGGTGCCAGACCTCCACTCTCCCCGAGCAGCTGTCCTCTCCTTCCACAACACGCAACTTCTCCTTGTCTGGAAATGCAGAAACCTCACATGTCACTGGGACAGCTGGGAAAGTCCTTAGGGACCTACATGGCGCACAGAGAAGCAGAGATACCTGTGCAGCTCGTAGAGTTCGGGCATTCAACAAACAGGGTCTGAGTTGGTTTCACTTTTTGTCCTATGGAGAGAAAGTGCTGAGGTGAATGGATTGGGCTGTGTGTGTGATGTGGGAGTAGAATTTAACTGGATTTTAAACCCCTAGTTTCAGCATTGTATGAACTGAACTGTTAAGTGCAGGTCACCTAATAACTAATGAATTTGCTATTCTGCTGTTCCTCAGACACACAGACCAACATGCAGACAAACCTGTGGGGAATTCCAGTCTTGACGCAAACTGCACAACCTGGGCCCATCTCTGATTGTTCAACCCAAAAGGATTAATAATCACAGAGCTGCCTAGGGATGGTCTCAAGAGAGAGTCTTGTCTGGGCGCTCACACTCCCTTAGCACACTGTGTGACGCCAGTTTCATTTATAATTAATTAATTAATTTGCATGTTTGTTGTTAACTCACCTAATGCTTATTCCTATAAATACCATGAAAATATGTTTGTATCTTATCTCAAGAATTTAAATATATCTACACTGATATGTGAACAACATCAAAAGTTCTCTCATAAACTTCCAGTTAATTACACATATTGCATGCCTGTGTGTGCTCACGCGCATGCAGATCATTTCAGCATTACCATGACAAGAAATACGGGTCTCTTCTGCTCGGTTATCACATGAATTTGGATCCCATTGTTTTGATGGGCACTGCCAAAGTGAGCTGTGCTGCTCACGGCATGCAACGTGGTCCAGCCATGTGGGACCCTTTCCATATTTAGTGCTTCTTGAAATCTGCCCTCCATCTCCACACTTCAGCTGTTTGCATACAATTGTTGCAGTGATTCGAGTCATCTGATTGGAGCAAACACTGCCCCACGTCCCATTGTAGAAAACCTCCAGCCGCCCAGCACAGTCACTGATTCCAACGAGCCTCAGATCCATGAACTCTAGAAGAAAATGCACAGAAAGGGAATTTACATTGTCTGAGTCTGAAATGAACTGGGGTGTGAAGAGTGAAATCCTTAGTGAAATCCTTAGTGAAGAGTGAAATCCTTAGTCTGCACAAGCAAGTGCCAGAGAGAAACACTCCAAGTACCAAAGACTCTTTTAGACACAACACGCCCTATACAAACATACGGTCTGTCTCTGAAAGGCCACCATTAACCAGCCATTCCAGACAGGTTTTAGTAAAATAATAGATTAAGGCTAGAAGCGTTCATGAGATCAAACAGTCTTCTTTAAAATGCCCAGTTACCATGCCTAGGGTCAAATACTTGAGTTTGACTTAACCATATCTTCCAGAAAGGCATCCAGATGCGACAGGAAGACTTCAAGACATGCCAAATGCACCATTTCCTTCGCTAGTTTGTTCCAATGGTTAATAACCCACTGTTCAAAATGTGTCCTTATATCTAATGATAATTTTACTGATTTCAGCTGCCAGTCATTGGTTCTTGTTCTGCCTTTCTTTGATAGATTGAAGAGCCCTTTAGTAACTGGCATTTTCTCATTGCAAAGGAATTTATGCACCATAATCAAGTCACCTCTTGAGGTTTTTGAAATGCTAAACAGATTCAGAGTCTTACATCTCTTAACACAAGGCTTTTATTCAAGTCCTCAAATCACTTTTGTGCCTCTTCTCTGCCCGCTCTCCAATTTTTGTGGACATCAGAACTGGACACTGTTACCTGTCAGCTCCATGTTCTTGGGGAACCAGGGTGCCAAACCCCTACTTTCTGACTCACCTGAATCCCCCTCTCCCCAGCCTCTGCTTTAACCAGAACTGATCAGAGATGGACTTACCAAAAGCAATGAAAAGGCAGTGGGAGACACACCTAAATCCCTCCGGACAAGGGTGACAGGATTATGGCAACTTCCCTAGCCTCATCTACATCGAAGATGTGAGAAGGAGGCATCTCCATCAGCACAGCGAATGGAAAACAGAGAGCCTCATTTGTATCGAAGATGGAACAAGGAAACATCTCTATTAGCATACCAAATGGAGAACCGAGCTCCAAGTCAGGGACCGCACTGAACTCTGGGATCAGAGAAGCAGGGAAGCATGGCATGATGGGAGATCTCTGCTCCAGATGTTAATGAACCCACGCCTGCACACACCCACCTCAGCAGTTATCAGAACAATTCTAGTCATAGATTTTGTTCAACATTTTTATTAATGATCTGGAGGATGGGATAGATTGCACCCTCAGCAAGTTTGCAGATGACAGTAAGCTAGGGGGAATGGTAGATACCCTGGAAGGTAGGGATAGGATACAGAGTGACCTAGACAAATTGGAGGATTGGGCCAAAAGAAATCTGATGAGGTTCAACAAGGACAAGTGCAGAGTCCTCCACTTAGGCCAGAAGAATCCCATGCACAGCTAAAGACTGGGGATCGACGAGCTACGCAGCAGTTCTGCAGAAAAGGACCTAGGGGTTAGAGTGGATATGAAGCTGGATATGAATCAGCAGTGTGCCCTGGTTGCCAAGAAGGCTAATAGCATTTTGGGATGCATTAGTAGGAGCATAGCCAGCAGATTGAGGGAAGTGACTATTCCCTTGTATTCGGCACTGGTGATGCCACATTTGGAAAATTGTGTCCAGGTTGGGGCTCCCCACTACAAAAAGGATGTGGACAAGTTGGAGAGAGTCCAGCGGAGGGCAACAAAAATGATTAGGGAGCTGGAGCACAAAACTTATGAGGAGAGGCTAAGGGAACTAGGCTTGTTTAGTCTGCAGAAGAGAAGAATGAGGGGGGATTTGATAGCAGCCTTTAACTACCTGAAAGGGGGTTCCATAGAGAATGGAGCTAGGCTGTTCTCAGTGGTAGTAGAAGATAGAACAAGGAACAATGGTCTCAAGTTGCAGTGGGGGAGGTCTACGTTGGATATTAGGAAAACGGTTTTTACTAGGAGGCTGGTGAAGCACAGGAATGAGTTACCTAGGGAGGTGGTGGAATCGCCATCTTTAGGGGTTTTTAAGATGAAGCTTGACAAAGCCCTGGCTGGGATGATTTAGCTGAGGTTAGTCCTGCTTTAAGGAGAGGGTTGGACTAGATGACCTCCTGAGGTCTCTTCCAACTCCAATATTCTATGAATCTATGATCCTCAGCAATCTCCTTAAACATTTGCCCCCTCCATTAAACTACCTGGTAACCAGACTCACAGGAGCATTCCCAGAACAGACCTGAGCAAAGAACTCCTACGTCCTCTTTGTGTCTGCAGTTGTGCCAGCCCCAGCCCCTGGAAGGACACTGCCAGAGATCTGATTCATTCCCAGAGCAATTCACATCATCCAGCCAGATCGGCCCAGATCCTGGCCCATAATGAGCAGAGACAGTTGCATTGATGGCGTGTCCACATCCCAGTTGTTTGCAAACGACGTTGGAGTCTGGTAGCTCCCAGGAATCATCACAGACTGTTCCCCAGGTGCCATTGTAATAAATCTCCACTCTC
Source organism: Emydura macquarii macquarii (assembly GCF_026122565.2). Lineage (NCBI taxonomy): Eukaryota > Metazoa > Chordata > Testudines > Chelidae > Emydura > Emydura macquarii. Next base: position 79,649 of record NW_027133618.1, on the reverse strand, counting down.
CCGGCACAGCGACCTGCCCCATCCACCAGTCTGATCTGCCTGCTCCCTGCAGGGAGAGAGCCCAGCTGTTAATATGTATTTTCCCACTGAACAGAAAATGTTTGTGAGATTTGGAAATGAATCACCTGAACAAACGACACCGACGTCTTCAGCAATTCCTGCCTGGGCTGTCTCAGATGTGGAGATGTTGCAGAGAGTCAGATTAGCCTCATTTCCTGCACACTGGACCCTTCTCAGCCCCACGGGGCCTGTTCCTTGCTCAGACTTATTGAGGTTATAAGCTTTCTCAGCGACTCCGCACTTGAGCTGCCTGCACACCACGCTGGCGTCGTTCATGTCCCACTGGTCATCCAGCACTCTGCCCCACGCACCATGGAGGGAAATCTCCACTCTCCCATCACACCGGCTCTCCCCATTCCACAGTCTGAGTGACTCCCAGCGACCTGGGCTCAGGAGAGATGGGACATAGACTGAATAACACTCTCTGTTGTGCACTGGAAATATTCCAGAGTGCACATGAAATTCTGGACTGTTTCTAAGTAAGAAGGAACAGCCCAGTGATAAGAGTGTGTCACAGTGTTAAAGGGAACAGCCTCTGGCAGAAGATTCACTGATAGATTCCAATGAAATGTAAGGTGCTGTAAGGACTGCAATATTCTGAACCTGACAGAGGGGCTTGCTAGCAAACACTGTAAATGAGTGAAGAAGGCCCAATCACCCCAAATAAGTAGCCAGTTTGGAATTTTGGCTTTAATCAGTGTTTGTAAAATTTTCAAAACCAACTCAATGATGTGGGAGGCCTAGTGCCATTTTCAGAAGAGACTTAAAGCAACACGAGGGTGAAATCTCCATGGTTCTTGGGCCCCTACGTTACTGGGAAAAAAATGAGAATTAAGTCACTTAGGCACTTTTGAAAATGTTATTCTTGGGCTTCAAAGTGCCTAAGTCACTTTTGAAATGGACATCATAATAGTCTGCTATTTCTTCCAGGGGTGTTATGGAGACCTATTCATTAATGTATGTGGTGCACTCTGGTACCATGGTGACAAGGAGGCTGGAGCTGTGGAGGATGATGCATTTGTGTGTGTGAAATCATAGGATGTGTGCAGGCAATTGGTCTGTATCATAATGTATATCCACAAGGGAGGAGGGGGAAGGAATTAACATTGCCTTGGCAACCTTAACATTGGTATTTCCTAATTGTTGATCATTTTGCTTTGACTAACACTGTTTCATTTTTAATGTAAGGTAAATATTAGAGCAGGTCGACAACCCAAAACTTGTCCTGTGAAGTATTTTAAATGCAGTATTTTAGTTTTTAAAGAGATCTAAGATATTGGCATGTGGAAATGGGATGAGAATTTTTGTTCAGATTCCAACTAAAATGTTGACTCATTTCAACCTTTGGAAAATGAAAAAAATCAATTTTCCTTTTCAGTTTTTGAGTTTACAGGTGTCCTCCTTCCTCCCCCTTTCTCATTTTCATCTTTTCTTCACTGTAAAAAGCTAGAAAAATGTTTTAAAGGTGTAACAAAGCAGGGGAAAATTCTTTTATTTTTTTTCAGTGGGAAAGGTGTGAGAAAAGTAAATAAAGCAGAGTAAGAGAAAGCAGGACTTTCTCTGTGTTGTGTTACCAATAATGGCCTCAGGACCTCTTGTGAGAGAAGGGAAATGGTTATTTTCAGCAGTTTATATTCAGCCAAACCTGGAAGGAATTTCACTGCACTAGAGAAAGGCACTTTCCTGGCCCCCGCACTGACCTCTTGCCCAATTGCAAAGGCCTGCTGCAAACAATGAGGGACTGAGAACTTCTGAAGAAGGTGTTGAGAATATTTTATAACAGGAAGTGTGAAGCAACCTCCGTATTGGTGATTGCGACTAGCTCCCTCTCTAATTACTAGTTCTGCCCCTGCTCCACTGCCCTGCACAAGGACTTAGTTGTGTCCTTTTTACTGGAGAATCCAGGGCTTTCCCGGGTCACAACTATTCTTTTCTGATAATATTATTTACTTGTATTTTATTTTAATATATTTACTGTTATTATACCTGGTTTAGTAACTAGCTCCCCTTCTCCTTCCTGTGCCCTGAGGTCCCCCTGCTCTAGGGGGCAGTGTCACACACCGAGGGGCAGGTGTCATTAATCCAGCATGTCTTCTGCACTTACCTGAGCAATTGACACTAGCGTCATTATCGTGTGAGCACTCAGAGGCCCCCAGGGCAGTAACTGGGCAATACCCCAAATGGGGTTCAGTCCCTTTACAGTGAAATGTGTCTGTCCAGACAGAGCCAGTTCCCTTCCCAAAATACCCTCCTCCCGGAGCCGATACAGCAAATCCACAGTCGAGCTGATGACAGAGAACGTTGGCGTCTGGTAAATCCCAGCGTGAGTCACAGACGGTTCCCCAGGCATCATGAACCTGGATCTCCACCCTCCCTGAGCATGCTGAGCTGCCGTTCACCAGCCGGAACCCTGTGTGTCCTGGGGAGAAGGGAGAAGGGGTTTAGAGAGAGAGCCCTGGAGCTATTTTATACCAAATCGTTAAAGAAAGGAAAGCCGGGGGGATTTGATCCATTTCTCATTATCTTCAATTGTTTGTGTTTTTGATCCAACCATATGAAAGCCAGCTCCATAGAAAGTGTGATCATAACATTCGTTCACTTGAATCTAGAATACACATCACTGGAATTTTAAAGACATTGCACTGAATTCTTACGTGAGCATGTGACTGCAGCATCTTTTGCGTGTGAGCATGTCTGATTCACTTGTGGTATCCTGGGACAGGAAAACAGGAGAGACTCATTCCCCACACACTGGAATTCTTCAGTCCAGATTAACCCTTCTCCTTCTCCAAAGTGAGCTCCTCCTGGGGTAGATAGAGCTGTTCCACACTCTAGCTCATTACAGATAACGCTGGCAATGTTGAGATCAAAGCTTGCATCACAGACTGTGGTCCACGTGTTTCCATGTTTTATCTCCACACGTCCCGAGCAGGCAGTGTCCCCTCCAACCAGCCGAGGCTTAATGTGTTCTAGAATGTCAAAGGAGGCTGCAATTTATAAAGGAGCCTTTGGGAGCTAGGTTGCTCCACTGGCACAGAACTTTGCCCAGAAGCTCATTCTGGTTCAGCGGCCAGGTGAAGGCAGGAACAGAAATAAACAGGCAACACATAAACAAATGGAAAAAGGGTGAATTAGATAGCAATCAGTCTACATTCGAAGTTATGATATGTACAGAACACATAAGGGAAGCCAAAGGTTCAGGGTAAAATCTGTGACAGGCAGGGCTAAAAACAATAGGAAGGTGTTTTTTCATATATATTAGGAACAAAAAACAAACAAGCAAACAAATCCTAGCAATGGTGTAGGCCCATTACAGATGAGGATGGTAACATTGTTAATAATGATGCAGAAAAGGAAGAAGTGTTCCATAAATATATGTCATTTTGGACAGAAGGAGGATGCGTATTCGTATCCTGTGAAGTTGATGAACCACTCTGTAGCCCACTGGTAACTAAGGAGGATGTTCAATAAAATCGACTAGTGATAAAAATTTTTTTGAAATCAGCAGACCTCAATAGCTGATAAAACCCCAGAACAATAAAGATATAGGGTTGGAAGGACCCTCAAGAAGTCATCTAGTCCATCCCTGCACACCAAGGCAAGTTCAAGTATCTCTATGCCATTCCTAAGTATACAGATGTTTGTCTAACTTCTTGTTGAAAGCCACGAATAATGGAGATTGCACAACTTCCCTTGGTATCCTGCTCCAGTGCTTAATTACCCTTATAGTTGGAAAGATTTTCCTAATATCTAATCTGAATCTCTCTTGCTGCAGTCTAAGATGATGATGATGATGTCTAGTCTTACCCTTGGTGGACATGGATAACAATTGACAAACAATCTTTCACATATTTCAAGACTGTTATCATGTCCCCCCTCTGTGTCCTCTTCTCTAGACTAAAAATGCCCAATTCTTTTAACATTTCATCATATATCATATTTTGTAAACCTCTTATTATGTTTGTTGATCTCCTCTAGACACGCTCCAATTTGTCGACATCTTTCTTAAAGGGGGATAATGAAAACTGGACACAGTACTCCAGCTGAGGCCTCACCAATGCTAAGTAAAGTGCGACAATTACCTTCTGTGTCTTACATATGCCATTCTTTTAATACAAACCAGAATGACATTTCCCTTTTTCGCAACAGCATCACACTTTTACAATTTGTGATCCACTAAAACCCCCAGATCATTTTCTGCGGTAATGCAGCCTAGTCATTATTCCCTTTTTTAGTGCTTTTGCATTTGATTTTTCCTTCCTAATTGTAGGACTTTGCACTCGTCTTTATTGAATTTTAACTTACTGATTTCAGACAAATTGTCCAATTTATCAAGATCATTTTGAATTTTAATCCTGTCTTCCAAAGAGCTTGTGACCCCTCTCAGCTTGATGTCATCCACAAATTTTGTAAGTGTATGCTCTGTTCCATTGCCCAAGTCATTTACAAGAATAGTGAATAGTACCAGACCCAGGACAGTGCTATTATTTATTTATCCACAGCAACGTAGCAATCAAAGAGAAAAGGGTTAAAGCAACTAAAGGCCTTCAGACCAATGTCTTACATAGAGCTCAGCATTTCCCTCAAAACCTGCGCTGGCCAACTTATCCCAGGTACCCCTGCTTATTGGGACTGGGTTTCAGTCTCTTTCCCTGAAGACCCTGACTCATCCCTTCTGTTAACCATGGCTCCCCTTTTAACAGTTTCCAAGCTCTCTGTTTAACATTTCCCGCCTGAGGAGCCCTTCCCAAGCTAGGGGGCTGGGGTTTGCTCAGCTTGGTCAGAGGAAAAAATTCACATGCATTGACATCTGTATTGTCACTTATGAGTGACTGGATTCTCTGAATCCCTTGTCTGCCTGCCTGGGTCTTATAGAATCATAGAATCATAGAATATTAGAGTTGGAAGGGACCTCAGGAGGTCATCTAGTCCAACCCCCTGCTCAAAGCAGGACTAACCTCTGCTATATCATCCCAACCAGGGCTTTGTCAAGACGCAGCTTAAAAACCTCTAAGGATGGAGATTCCACCACCTCCCTAGGTAACCCATTCCAGTGCTTCACCACCCTCCTAGTAAAAAACTTTTTCCTAATGTCCAACCTAGACCTCCCTCCCTGCAACTTGAGACCGTTGCTCCTTGTTCTGTCATCTGCCACCACCGAGAACAGCCTAGCCCCATCCTCCCTAGAACCCCCTTTCAGGTAGTTAAAGGCCGCTATCAAATCCCCCCTCACTCTTCTCTTTTGCAGACTAAACAAGCCCAGTTCCCTCAGCCTCTCCTCATAAGTCCTGTGCTCCAGCCCCCTAATCATTTTTGTTGCCCTCCGCTGGACTCTCTCCAACTTGTCCACATCCTTTTTGTATTGGGGGGCCCAAAACTGGACACAATATTCTAAATGCGGCCTCACCAATGCCGAATAGAGGGGAATAATCACTTCCCGTGACCTGCTAGCAATGCCCCTCCTAATGCAGCCCAATATGCCATTGGCCTTCTTGCCAACCAGGGCACACTGCTGACTCATATCCAGCTTTTTATCCACTGTTACCCCCAGGTCCTTTTCTGCAGAGCTGCTGCCCAGCTCTTCGGTCCCCAGTCTATAGCTGTGCATGGGATTCTTTCTTCCTAATCCTTCTTCTTAATCCTTATGGGGATTTCAGGCAGGGGTTACCCTTTGAACTCTGGTAGGAAATGTGAAAACGGCAGTAAAAGAAATTGAGGTACACATAATATCCATAAAAATACAGCTGTATCCCATGTTTGTTGCAGGGGTCATAGGAGACAAAGAACTGAACATGAGCTCCCTGAGTGATGCTGTGGCAAAAAGGGCTAACGTGATCCTTGGATGGATAAATAGGGGAGTAGGGAGTGGAGGTGGCTGAAATGCAGGATTTCCAGTGTGCAGGAAATTTCCCTATTTTGAAATTTCCTGTGAATCAGAAATCCTTCTAAAGTTTTGTTTTGGAAACTCCAACATATGGTATATTCAACATGAAATTTGCTCCCAGGAACCCCAATAGACACTGACATTCTTGTCAGTTTCATCTCTGCTAATATCAGGACAAGAATGTCAATTTCTCACAGCCACTGCTGTGGCTTTAAGGCAGTTTTATCATGTGTCCTGCCCTGGGCCATGGACTCCAGGGCTTCCAGACTCCTGGGCCAGCTGGCAGCCTAAAGAGGCAAATAGCCCCATCCAGGACATTTTGCAAGGCAGGGCTGCCCCAGAACCACATAGCATAGGACACAGGAGCTCATCCCAGGACTTCCACACTCCCTGATACAGATCCTGGAGCCACACCTTAATTAGAGCTGGGGCTCCCAGGCCTTTCAGTTCCTGTCCCGTGGCAGAGAACCTGAAAGTTTTGGCAGGGCTGCAGATGCTAGAAAGACCAGGGTCTCCAATTCTGGGGCAGTCTGTCCCGATTGCTCACACTTGTTATCTGGTCACCCTAGCTGGGTGGGATAGAGAGCCAAATAGGCCGTCAGCCCAAATCTGATAAAGAAGCACAAAAGGATGCTCCAGAGAGGAGAGAGAGAGGGGAACCGGCCTAGCTGAGCCCACTCACAAAAAGGCTGCAGGGAAGGGAGATCTCGGTTCCCCTCAGGTCCTGACAACAGGGCCAAAAACTCAGAGGATTTTGTAAATAGATTGTTGCATGGGGACTGTTGTGCTATTGGTGGAAGGAACTTAAAATAAGTGTCACTGTGAATGCACAACTAGTGGAGTCTGTGCAGTTTCTGCAGGGCAAGACGACAGGAATAAGGCCAAGTCCTGGTTCACTCCCTTGTCTCAGTTCTCTGCCTGGTGTCACTCTGATCCACAGCATCCAGGAGCAAAATTTAGGAAACCTTCAGCCCTGCACATCAGGCAAGCTCCAGGCCAGATCAGAGATCCCTCCCTCATGAGCCTCGACCCCTGGCCACGGGTCCCACAGATGAGACCTACTCAGAGGAAAAGGGAAAGGAAAAATGTGGCATTGAAACTACTGGAAATGTGATAATGAAAATGTTTCACAGTTACATGGGGAATCCTCAGTGGCCAGTGACACGAATAGTAATAATTACAGCTCAGTAATGACAGGACTTGCTCTGGTTTCTGTTCATTTCTCATTAGGCTCACAGGCACACGAAGTCCTCTGGGTTCAAGCCTTTTTGTCTCAGGGAATTTTCCTTTCAGGACTGAGTTGGCTGATTCTTACCTGAGCAGGTCACTCCAGCATCCTCTCTGTGATTGCAGTTATGCACAGCCCATCCCCCATTCCTGCAGTGCCAGAGATCAGGCTCGGTACCATCACAGGCAACGTAAAGCAGCCATATCGGTCCAGATCCTGCTCCAAAATGAGCATTATAATGTGCACTGACAGCAGATCCACATCCCAGCTGCTTACAGACAACCTCAGCATCTTCCATGTCCCAGTCATCATCACACACGGTCCCCCACTGATCCTCGTGTTTAACCTCCACTCTCCCAGCACAGGGGCTGCCTCCATCCGCCAGCCGCAGCTCGTCAGCACCTGCAAAGAGACACAGAGCAGGGTCAGAGCGAGCAGGGAGCCCCTCCCCAGCCTTGTCACAGCAGAGTCCGCGCCCGGCAGCAGGGATCCGCACCCAGAGCCATGAGACGGGGACGTGCCCAGAGCTGCCTCGTGGAGCCACCTCCTCACTCTCAGGGCCTCACACGGGGCTGTCAGTGCTGCAGCGCTCGCCATTTTATCGCCACGCTGCCATTTGGGGGTTTTCACCTGTCTCGTGATAACAGGATGGAAGGCGCCAAGTCACCGAGTTTCCCTGATTCCAAATGGCGCCAGGTCCCGTCACTGTCAGTGGGGCTGGACCTGGTGAGATGCCGCCATCTCCTGATAGTCTGTCAGCGTGTGGGGGAGTCACTGCGCCCTGAGCAAAGATGGCTGCCAGCTCCCACTGTTTGCAATGGGACTGAAGCCCACAGGGAACATGGCTGCCCCTGTGTGGCTCAGGGGGCTGGACAAGACCCAGGGACAGAGATGGGCAGCAGAGACCCTGTGAAAGGAGGGTGGGGAGTGAGGGGAGCAGGGCACTGGGGGGGGGCAGGAGGCAGATTCAGGGGTTACAAGGGAATGGGGTGAAGACAATGATTGGGGAAAGGAGAGGAGAGGAGAGGAGAGGAGAGGAGAGGAGAGGAGAGGGGGTTTTGGAGCAGGGGGCAGGAGGCACCGAGGGGAGCAGGCTCTGGAAAGGGGGAGCAGGGAGCCAGAGTGAGGAGGGTGAGTCTGGAGTGGGGGGCGGCAGAGGGGTCACAAAGGGGGCAGGAGGGAGTTAACAGGGAGGGAGCAGAGAAGGTCAGGAGGGGACAGGGATCTGGAATGGGGCAGGATGGGGCAGTGCAGACGGAGCAGAAGGGGTCTGGGGTACGAGGAGAGGAAGGAGTGTGGGGATGGAGTGAGGAATCAGGGGCAGGAGGGAGAGAGGAAAGGAGAGTGGGGTGGGGGCATAAGAGGGATGAGGAGAAGAGGGGCTCTGAAAGGGGGGAAGGAGGAGCAGAGGGGTGAGGACGGGTGACCTTGTGCAGGGCAGGAGAGAGGGGGCCTGAAGCAGGGCAGCAAGAGTGTGGGGAGGGGAGAGAGTGTGGAGCAGGGATGAGAGGGAGGGAGACAGTCTGGAGCAGGGGGCAGGATGGAAGAGGGGGGCTGGAGGGGGCAGGATGGTGCAGGGGGAAATGGGGGAGTATTGGGGAGCGGAATGGGGTCAGGATGAGGGAGGATAAAGGGTCAGGAGTGGGGGCAGGAGGTGAGGGGTGGAAGGAGAGGGGAGGGGACTCTGGGGGGGGATGTGCTACCCAGACTCCGGCAGAGAAGCTGAGGAGTCAGGCAGGGAATTGTGGCTCTCTGCAAAAGGCTAAACCAATCCCGCCCTGTCACGGTGCAGGACAGTGGAGGTGAGCAGCTGGTGTCCGTGTGCAGGTCTCCGATATCTCGGCCTGTAACTCACCCTGAGCAGCAGCACAAGTTGTGTGTGCGAGTGTGAGCCCGGCTGTGTTCATTAGCTCAGTGGGTCTCCAACTCGTTCCCAGCCAGCCCTACGTCTGCCAGAGGCAATGGAGCAGGAGGGGAGAGTGAAGGCAGCGCTGGGCCATGGCCGGCAGTGCCCATCTCCGGGTCAGCAGAGGGTAAGCGCAGTCTGCAGCCGAACAGCCAGGCAGAGTTGTGCAGTTTTTGTGCATTGAAGGTGACGTTGCAGCCTGCGATTCGCATCCCCGCTCTGGCCGAGGAGCCGAGGGGAGTTCAAATGTCCAGAGACAGACTGAATAACGTGACTGGCTGGTCTTTACAGGCTCATGATTCTTGATCTGTGGAGCTTGGCAATGCTGCCTTGTGCTCCGCACTGGAGCTTCCCCCCCCTGCCTGCCCCACACATTTCCCTCTGCCATGAGGCCCTTCCCGCCCTCCTGCCCTGGACTCCTCCCTCTTCTCTTCTCCCCTTTCCACCTAGCCCCTCTGTCCTGCATGTACAGGCTGCTCTCCCCCGGATGAGCAGCACAAGCTGGCTGCTGGGAGAAAAGTGGGCCTGGGTCTCTACCCTACTCCCTGGGCAGACGGGGTAACTGGTCACGCCCTCCCCCACTACGTGAGGCAAAACCACGAGACCCACTAGGGTGAAGCCGGCCGTTTGCCACAACAGTAACAAACTGCAATAATTATATGAAACCCTTTCAGTGACCTGGACCTGACCACTGAGAGTGTGTGTGTTTGTGTGTGTGTGTGTGTGTGTCCATTTGCTATTTACCTTGGCAGGAGAGGTGGGTTTCTTCTGCTCTGCTACACGACTGTGGTTTCCAAGGGTCTGATGGGCATTGCCACAGGGAGCTGTGCTGCTTTTTGCACTGAACACCATCAACCCAGGTGGGGCCAGAGCCGCTTCCATGTGGAGAGTCTCTCAAAAGAGTCCCTGCGTCTCCACAGTCCAAGTGTTTGCATATAAACGCCCTGGTGACTGCATCCATAGCACTGCTGCAAACACTGCCCCAAGTCCCATTGTAGAAAACCTCCAGCCGCCCAGCACAGTCACTGCCATTCACCAGCTTCAGATCCACGAACTCTAGGAGGAAATGCACAGGTTGGGTGTGAGGTTTTCTGAGTGTGACACACACTGGGGTGTGACGGCTGAAATCCCAGAGATCACTAACAAACCTGCCCATTCTTCTACAGCAGCAAGATTCATCTGAGGAATCAAAGATGTTTTTCTAGAGACCAGTGACAGGCCCATGAACACTGGAATTGTTATTTAAAAGACACCATTTACCAACAGTGACACACAGTGATACCCAAGATTCACAAATCACCCCATGTTCTAAGGCTAAGGAAATAATGTGACATTTCCAGCCCCCTTAGTATTAACTGTTGGCAGTGCAGGTGGGTAGGTGGGGGAGAAAGAGAAAGGAGATAAACTTTCTGTCATCTTTGCTCACTGCTCAAACACCCCTGTGCTTCATTAAGTCCCCTGCTGACCAGACTCACAGGAGCATTCCCAGAACAGACCTGAGCAGAGAACTCCTGCGTCCTCTTTGTGTCTGCAGTTGTGCTGGCCCCAGCCCCTGGAAGGACACTCCCAGAGACTGGTTTCATTCCCAGAGCAGTTCACATCATCCAGCCAGATCGGCCCAGATCCTGGCCCATGATGAGCAGAGACAGTTGCATTGATGGCGTGTCCACATCCCAGTTGTTTGCAAACGACGTTGGAGTCTGGTAGCTCCCAGGAATCATCACAGACTGATCCCCAGGTGCCATTGTAATAAATCTCCACTCTCCCGGCACAGCGACCTGCCCCATCCACCAGTCTGATCTGCCTGCTCCCTGCAGGGAGAGAGCCCAGCTGTTAATATGTATTTTCCCACTGAACAGAAAATGTTTGTGAGATTTGGAAATGAATCACCTGAACAAACGACACCGACGTCCTCAGCAATTCCTGCCTGGGCTGTCTCAGGTGTGGAGATGTTGCAGAGTGTCAGATTAGCCTCATTTCCTGCACACTGGACCCTTCTCAGCCCCACGGGGCCCGTTCCTCGCTCAGACTTAGGGAGGTTATAAGCTTTCTCAGCGACTCCGCACTGGAGCTGCCTGCACACCACGCTGGCGTCATTCATGTCCCACTGGTCATCCAGCACTCTGCCCCATGCACCACGGAGGGAAATCTCCACTCTCCCATCGCACCGGCTCTCCCCATTCCGCAGTCTGAGTGACTCCCAAAGACCTGGGCTCAGGAGAGATGGGACATAGACTGAATAACACTCTCTGTTGTGCACTAGAAATATTCCAGAGTGCACATGCAATGCTGGACTGTTTCTAAGTAAGAAGGAACAGCCCAGTGATAAGAGTGTGTCCCAGTGTTAAAGGGAACAGCCTCTGTCAGAAGATACTTTTCATTTGACTCTATAAGTGGAAGGTGCTGTAAGGATTGCAATACTCTGAGTTTGACAGAGGGACTTGCTAGCAGACACTGTAAAGGAGTGAACAAGGACATTCCCGGAGATTACTGAAAGAGAAAGACAAGCCACAGAGTCAGTTCAGGACACACCCAGCTGGCTGTGTCTGGTACAGTGTGTACTAGGGTGGCAACCTGACGGGGGCCATGTGTGTGCACTGGGTCCAAAAAGCTCAAGGATCTTGGAAGCCAAATAACATTTCAAGCCTAAGAGTGAAATCCTGACCCCACTGAAGGAAATGGTAAAACCTCCATTGACTGCAACGGAGCCAGGAGTTCCCCCTAAGACTGGACCACAGGAATGCATCCAACTACCCAGTGCAGTGTGAGGGTAGAGAGTAGACTGGGGGCTGTCGAAGGAGGTTCATGGATATAACTGGTTACCACAACCCCGCAGGAAGGACAGATGGGATCGTGGCAGATGCAGCTCGTAAGGAAGGGACCAGGGGGAGGAGTTGCACGGTATGTTAGAGAGCAGTATGGTTGCTCAGAGCTCCAGCATGAAACTGGAGAAAAGCCTGTTGAGAGTCTCTGGGTTAAGTTTAGAGGTGAGAGCAACAAGGCTGATGTCATGGTGGGTGTCTGCTGTAGCCCACTAGAGCAGGAGGATGAGGTAGACGAGGCTTTCTTCAGGCAATTAATGGAAGTTTGCAGATCACAGGCGCTGGTTCTCTTGGGGGACTTCAGTCACCCTGACATCTGCTGGGAGAGCAGCAGAGCAGTGCACAGACGATCCAGGAAGTTTTTGGAGAGTGCTGAGGACAACTTCCTGGTGCAAGTGCTGGAGGAAACAACTAGGGGCCCTGCTCCTCTTGACCTGCTGCTCTCAAAGAGGGAAGATTTGTTAGGGGAAGTAGAAGTGGGTGGTAACCTGGGCAGCAGTGACCATGAGATGGTCAAGTTCAGGATCCTGACAAAAGGAAGAAAGTAGAACAGCAGGATACGGACCCTGGACTTCAGAAAAGCAGCCTTTGACTCTCTCCGGGAGCGGATGGGCAGGATCCTCTGGGACGCTAAAATAAGGGGGAAGGAGTTTAGAGGAGCTGGCTGTATTTAAAGAAACCTTACTGAGGGTGCAGGAAGAAACCAACCCACTGTGCAGAAAGAATAGGAACTATGGCAGGCGATCAGCTTGGCTTACCAGAGAAATCTTAGGTGAGCTTAAACAAAAAAAGTAAGCTTACAAAAAGTGGGAGCTTGGACAGATGACTAGGGAGGAGTATAAAGACACTGCTCAAGGTTGCAGGAGTGAAATCAGAAAGGCCAAAGCACAATTGGAGTTGCAGGTTGCAGGGAACGTAAAGGGTAATAAGAAGAATTTCTACAGCATGTTCTCATCAAGAAGGTGGTCAGGGAAGTGTGAGCCCCTTACTGAATGGGGGAGGCAATCTAGTGGCAGATGATGTGGAAGAAGCTGAAGTACTCAGTGCTTTTTTTTGCCTCAGTGTTCACTGACAAGGTCAGCTCCCAGACTACTGCACTGGGCAGCACAGAATGGTGAGGAGGTGAGCAGCCCTCAGTGCTGAAAGAAAAGGTTCAGGACTATTTAGAAAGGCTGGACATGCACAAGTCCATGGGGCTGGATGCAATGCATTCAAGGGTAGTGAGGGAGTTGGCTGATGTGATTGCAAAGCCATTGGCCATTATGTTTGAAAACTCGTGGCTCTCGGGAGAGGTCCCATAGAATTGGAAAAAGGCAAATATAGTGCCCTTCATTAAAAAAGGAAGGAGGAGAATCCAGGAAACTAAAGACCAGTAAGCCTCACCTCAGTCCATGGAAAAATCAAGGAACAGATCCTCAAGGAATCCATTTTGAGGCACTTGGAGGAAAGGAATGTGCTCAGGAATAGTCAGCATGGATTCAGCAAGGACAAGTCCTACCTGACAAACCTGACTGCCTTCAATGATGAGATGACTGGCTCGGTGGATGTGGTGAAAGTGGTGGAGGTGATAAACCTTGACTTTAGCAAACCTTTTGATACGGTCTCCCACAGTATTCTTGCCAGGAAGTTAAAAAAGTATGGGTTCGATGAATGGACTATAAGGTGGATAGGAAGCTGGCTAGATCACTGGACTCAATGGATACTGATCAATGACTGTTTAATAGGCAGCCGGTATCAAGTGGGTGCCCCAGGGGTTGGTCCTCATGCCAGTTTTATTCAACTTCATTAATGACGCGGAGGATTGGGTGGATTGCACCCTCAGGAAGTTTGCAGATGACACTAAGTTGGGGGAACTGGTAGATACACTGTAGGCTAGAGAATGGATACAGAGTGACCCAGACAAATTGGAGTATTGGGCCAAAAGAAATTTGAAGCCTTTGAACAAGGAGAAGAGTATAGACCTGCACTTAGGACGAAGAATCCCATGCACTGCTACAGACTGGGGACCCACTGGCTAAGCATCAGTTCTACAGAAAAGGAGCTGGGGGTAACAGTGGATAAGAAGCTGGACATGAATCAACAGTGTGCCCTTATTGTCAAGAAGGCTAGTGGCATATTGGACTGCATTAGTAGAAGCATTGCCAGCAGATGGAGGGAACTGATTATTCCCTTCTATTCAGCACTGGTGATGCCACATTTGGAATATTGTGTCCATGTTGGGGCCCTCAACTACAGTAAGGATGTGTACAAATTGGAGAGAGTCTAGTGGAGGGGAAAAAGTATTATTGGGGAGCTGGGGCACATGACTTATGAAAAGAGGCGGAGGGAACTGGGTTTGTTTTGTCTGCAGAAGAGAAGAATAAGGAGGGATTCCATAGCAGCCTTTAACTATCTGAAAGGGGGTTCCCAGGAGGATGGAGCTAGGCTGTTCTCAGTGGTGGCAGATGACCGAACAAGGAACAACGGTCTCAAGTTGCAGTGGGGGATGTCTAGGTTAGATATTAGGTAACACTTTTTTACTAAGAGTGTGGTGAAGCAGTGGAATGGGCTACTTTGGAAACTGGAAGGCTGATAGAGAATGAGCAGGGGAGCGCAGGAAGAACCAGGACGATCTTGCTAAGAGCAGTGACCGTCATGCACTAGAACTCAGCTCTATTCCTGCCTCTGCTGCAGACGTCACAGGTGATGCTGAGCAGGTCTCTTAAATCAGTTTTTATTGGGTCTGATTTTCAGAAGCACTGAGCACTCACAACTGCAGCCAGAGTCCAGGCAGGATGTGGCTGCTCAGCTGCTCTGCAGGAAGACAGTGAGGTCTGGTGGAACCAGCACAGGACTATGAGTCCAAATATTCAGTTTTCTCCTTGTTGCACTGCTGACCACACTCCTGGGGGCCTTGGGCAAGTCACTTTGCTTTTCTCTCTGTGTCACCATCTGTCAAATGGAGCTAATAATAATACTTCCCCACCTACGTCCCTGGAGTTTTGTGAGGGTTTATTAATGTCTGGACAGTACTTTGAACACAAATAGCTCCAAAGAAACGGTGAGTGCTCTGAAGAGTCAGGCCCTGAGGGTCTCAGGTTGGTGCCCAATCACCCCAAATAAGTAGGGAACTTGGAATTTTGTATTTAATCACTGTAAAATTTTCAAAACCAACTAAATGATGTGGGAGCCCAAGTGCCATTTTCAGAAGAGACTTAAAGCAACACGAGGGTGAAATCTCCATGGTTCTTGGGCCCCTACGTTACTGGGAAAAAAATGAGATTTAAGTCCCTAAGTCACTTAGGCACTCTTCAAAATGTTATTCTTGGGCTTCTAAGTGCCTACGTCACTTTGAAATGGGCTTAATAATAGTCTGCTATTTCTCCCAGGGGTGTTATGGAGACAAATTCATTAATGTTTGTGGCACACTCTAGAACTACAGTGACAAGCACCACAAAAAAGCCCAAGAAGAAATGAATAATTCTGTATTCGGTGCAGTGTGTGTACGGTATGTGTAGTAAATAAGGCCCCTGGGCACATGTTGACTGATGAGGATAAAAATAAATATTCAGCTGCTCCCACATCCCCTGAGCACCATCAACCCGGTTCAGAGAAGGAGGTGGAGCTGCGGAGGATGATGCGTGTGCGTGTGTGTGTGTGAAATAATAGGATGTGTGCATGCAATTAGACTGTATCAATGTATATGCACAAGGGAGGGAGGGGGAAGCAATTAGCATTGCCTTGGCAACGTTAACTCTGGTATTTCCTAATTCTTGAGCATTTTGTTTTGACTAAATAAAACTGTTTAATTTTTTTTTATATAAGATAAATATTAGAGCAGGTCAACACCCCACATTTTTTCCAGTAAGTATTTCCAATGCAGTATTTCAGTTTTTAAACAGATCCAATATATTGGCATGTGGAAACAGAACGAGAAGTTTTGTTTAGACGCTGATTAAAATGTTGATTCACTTCAACTTTTGGAAAATGAAATAAATCAATTTTCTTTTCAGTTTTTGGGTTTACAGGTTTCCTTCTTCCTCCCCCTTCCTCATTTTCATTTTTTTTTTTCATTCTAGCAAGCTAGAAAAAAGGTTTTAAAAAATTGTAAAAAAGCAGGGGAAATTTTTTTTCAGTGGGAAAGGTGTGAGAAAAGTAAAAAAGCAAAGTAAGAGAAAGCAGGACTTTCTCTGTGTCATCCTACCAAAAATAGCTTCAGGAACTCATGTGAGAGAAGAGAAATGGTTGTTTTCAGCAGTTTATAATTCAGCCAAACCTGGAAGGAATTTCACTGCACTAGCGAAAGGCACTTTCCTGGCCCCAGCACTGACCTCTTGCCGAATTGCAAAGGCCTGCTGCAGAGAATGAGGGCATGAGAACTTGTCAAGAAGGTGCTGACAATATTTTATAACAGGAAGTGTGAAGCAACCTCTGTATTGGCAATTGCTACTAGCTCCCTCTCTAATTGTTAGTTCTGCCCCTGCTCCGCTGCCCTGCACAAGGACTTAGTTGCTGTCCTTTTTACTGGAGAATCCAGGGCTTTCCCGGGTCACAACTATTCTTTTGTGATAATATTATTTACTTGTATTTTATTTTAATATATTTACTGTTGTTATACGTGATTTAATAACTAGCTCCCCGTTCTCCTTCCTGTGCGCTGAGGTCCCCCTGCTCTAGGGAGCAGTGTCACACACAGAGGGGCAGGTGTCATTAATCCAACATTTCTCCTCCACTTACCTGAGCAATTCACACTGGCGTCATTGTCGTGTGAGCACTGAGAGGCCCCCAGGGCAGTAACTGGGCAATACCCCAAATGGGGTTCAGTCCCTTTACAGTGAAATGTGTCTGTCCAGACAGAGCCAGTTCCCGTCCCAAAATACCCTCCTCCTGGAGCCGATACAGCGAATCCACAGTCGAGCTGATGACAGAGAACGTTGGCATCTGGTAAATCCCAGCGTGAGTCACAGACGGTTCCCCAGGCACCAAGAACCTGGATCTCCACCCTCCCTGAGCACGCTGAGCTGCCATTCACGAGCCGGAACCCTGTGTGTCCTGGGGAGAAGGGAGAAGATGATTAGATTGGGAGCCTTGGAGTTATTTTATACCAAATCGTTAAAGAAAGGGAAGTCAGGGGGGATTTGATGCAATTCTAGTTATCTTGGATCATTTGGGTTTTACCACAAGCTGATGCCAACCCTATTATCCTAGCTCACTTCACAGTGAGATCATTTATTTTTCTGCATCCTAATCTAGAATACACATCACTGGGATTTTAAAGACTTTGCACTGAATTCTTACGTGAGCATATGGCTCCAGCATCATTTGCATGTGAGCATGTATGACTGATGTTCTGTATCCTGGGACAGTACGCATGGTGTGACTCATTCCCCTCACACTGGAGTTTTTCAGTCCAGATCGGTCCATGTCCTTTTCCAAAGTGAGCTCCTCCTGGGATAGCTAGAGCTGTTCCACACTGTAGTTCAGTACAGATAACGGTGGCAGCTTTGAGATCAAAGTGGTCATCACAGACAGTGGTCCATGCTTCTCCATCTCTTATTTCCACACGTCCCAAGCAGGCACTATAGCCTCCAACCAGCCGAGGCTTAATGTGTCCTAGAGAGTCAAAGAAGGCAGGAATTTACAACAGGGCCTAGGGATTTAGATGCTCCACTGCCATAGAACTTTGGCTAAAGCCCATCCTGGTTCGGTGGCAACGTGTAGGCAGCAATTAGAAACAAAAAATCAATATGTAACAAATGGAAAACCATAGAACTAGAGAGCAATCAATATACATTAGAAGATATGATGTGTAGAAAATTTATAAGGGAAGCTAATAACATCAGGGAAAAATTCATGGGTGACAGGGCTAAGGAAAATCAGAAGGAGTTTTTAAAGCATATTAGGAACACACAAAACATCCCAACAATGTTGTAGTTCCACTACAAATGGAGATGGTACAATTATTAATAATGATGCAGAAAAGGCAGAAGTATTCAATAAACATTTCTGGTTTCAGATAGAAGCAGGATGTGTTTTCATATCATGTAAAGAGGATGCACTACTCTTCAGTCTATTGGTAACTAAGGAGGAAGTTAAACAGCATTTACTAGGTATGAACAATTTTTAAATCAGCTGGCCTGAATAGCTTCTAAAATTATGGTATAATAAAAAAGTAGGGTTGGAAGAACTTCAAGAGATCATCTAGGCCATCTCCGTTCACGAACACAAACTTAAGTATACTTAGGCCATTCCTGACTGAAGTTTGTCTCATCCATTCTTCAAAACAACCAATGACAGGAATTCCACAACCTCCCTTGGTAATCTGTTCCAGTACCTAACTACCCTTATAGTTCAAAAGTTCTTCCTAATATCTGACCTGAATCTCCCTTCATGCAATCTAAGCGGATTACTTCTTGTCCTACCACAGTGGACATGGAGAACAATTGATCACTGACCTCTTTATAACAACCTTTTATATATTTGGAGATTGTTATTGGTCCCCCTCAGTCTTCTCTTCTCTAGACTAAGCATGCCCAGTTCTTTCAATATTTCCTCTTTGGTGATGTTTTCTAAATCACTTATCATTTGTGTTGCTCTGCTCTGGACACCCTCTAATTTGTCCATCATTCTTAAAGCGTGATGCCCAAACTGGATATGGTACACCAGCTGAGGTCTGACCATTGCTGTGTGGAGTGGGACAATTACACCCTGTATCTTACATCTGACATTCCTGTTAATACAACCCAGAATGATATTTGCTTTTTTCACAGCTGTACCATATTTTTTCCATTTGTGATCCATGGTTACACCCAGATTATTTTCTGAAGTACTGTGGCCTAACCCATTATTCCTTATTTTATTTTTGTGTATTTGATTTCTCCTTCCTAAGTCTAGTATTTTGCACTTGTCTCAATTGAATTGTAACGTATTGATTTCAGACCAATTCTCCAATTTACCAAGGGGATTTTGAGTTCTAATCCTTCTTAAAGGCAACTTTAATTCTCCCATTTCCTTATATTTTAAGGCTCAACTTTGCAAACGGAATGTTCCTATCAGTAAGTTTTGTGCTTAATTTCCTAGGTTTTTAAAAAAGCAAACAGAAAAACCAGATGTTCCAAGATATGGAATCATATTGACACGCACATGGCTCACCAGTAGGGTTGGACCTTTAGATCAACCACACAAACCTCTGCCAATGGAGCTAAGAAAATAACTGACAGCAGTAGCAGGTTGTCCAGCACTAGAGGGGATCAGAAGATTGTTGGCATTTGACAAATATGTGACAGCAGGGGAATGGCAAAACTCTGTGATCCTGGGCTCCATTCCAGGCACTAGAGAGGAGCGTTCTCAGCACTACTAAGTGCCCTGAAAACAACTGCATCCTTAGGAAACCTTCAGCCCTGCACATCAGGCAAGCTCCAGGCCGGATCAGAGATCCCTCCCTCATGAGCCCCGACCCCAGGCCACGGGTCCCACAGCTGGGACCCATTCAGAGGAAAAGGGAAAGGAAAGAGGTGGCATTGAAACAACTGGAAATGTGATAATGAAAAGGCTTCACAGTTACACGGGGGATCCTCCGTGGCCAGTGACACGAATAGTAATAATTACAGCTCAGTAATGACAGGACTTGCTCTGGTTTCTGTTCATTTCTCATTAGGCTCACAGGCACACGAAGTCCTCTGGGTTCAAGCCTTTTTGTCTCCAGGAATTTGCCTTTCAGGACTGAGTTGGCTGATTCTTACCTGAGCAGGTCACTCCAGCATCCTCTCTGTGATCGCAGTTACTCACACCCCATCCCCCATTCCTACAGTGCCAGAGATCAGTCTCAGTACCACGACAGTCAACGTCATCCAGCCAAATCTCTCCAGATCCTTCTCCAAAATAAGCTCCACCAGGGGCACTGACAGCAGATCCACATCCCAGCTGCTTACAGACAACACCAGCATCTTTCATGTCCCAGACATCACTACACACGGTCCCCCACTGATCCTCGTGTTTAACCTCCACTCTCCCAGCACAGGGGCTGCCTCCATCCGCCAGCCGCAGCTCGTCAGCACCTGCAAAGAGACACAGAGCAGGTCAGAGCGAGCAGGGAGCCCCTCCCCAGCGTTGTCACAGCAGAGTCCGCGCCCGGCAGCAGGGATCCGCGCCCAGAGCCATGAGACGGGGACGTGCCCA
Source organism: Emydura macquarii macquarii (assembly GCF_026122565.2). Classification (NCBI taxonomy): domain Eukaryota; kingdom Metazoa; phylum Chordata; order Testudines; family Chelidae; genus Emydura; species Emydura macquarii. The sequence continues at coordinate 59,592 of NW_027133618.1, read as the reverse complement.
GAGCTGCCTCGTGGAGCCACCTCCTCACGTCTCAGGGCTCACATGGGCTGTCAGTGCTGCAGCGCTCGCCATTTTATCGCCACACTGCCATTGGGGGTTTTCACCTGTCTCGTGATAACAGGATGGAAGGCGCCAAGTCACCGAGTTTCCCTGAGTCCAAATGGCGCCAGCTCCTGTCACCGTCAGTGGGGCTGGACCTGGTGAGATGCCGCCATCTCCTGACAGTCTGTCAGCGTGTGGGGGAGTCACTCCGCCCTGAGCAAAGATGGCTGCCAGCTCCCACTGTTTGCAATGGGACTGAAGCCCACAGGGAACATGGCTGCCCCGTGTGGCTCAGGGGGCTGGACAGGACCCAGGGACTGAGCTGGGCAGCAGAGACCCTGTGAAAGGAGGGTGGGGAGTGCGGGGAGCAGGGCACTGGGGCGGCAGGAGGCAGATTTAGGAGTTGCAGGGAATGGGGTGAAGACAATGACTGGGCAGGAGAGAGGAGAGGAGAGGAGAGGGGGTTTGGAGCAGGGGGCAGGAGGCACAGAGGGGAGCAGGGTCTGGAAAGGGGGAGCAGGGAGCCAGAGTGAGGAGGGGGAGTCTGGAGTGGGGGGCGGCAGAGAGGTCACAAAGGGGGCGGGAGGGAGTTAACCGGGAGGGAGCAGAGAGGGTCAGAAGGGAGGGGAGGGGACAGGGATCTGGAATGGGGCAGGATGGGGCAGTGCAGATGGAGCAGAAGGAGTCTGGGGTAAGAGGAGAGGAAGGAGTGTGGGGACAGAGTGAGGAATCAGGGGCAGGAGGGAGAGAGGAAAGGAGAGTGGGGTGGGGGCAGAAGGAGGGATGAGGAGAAGAGGGGGAATCTAAAAAGGGGAGAACGAGGAGAGGGGTGAGGACGGGTGACCTTGTGCAGGGCAGGAGAGAGGGGGCCTGAAGCAGGGCAGCAAGAGTGTGGGGAGGGGAGAGAGTGTGGAGCAGGGATGAGAGGGAGGGAGACAGTCTGGAGCAGGGGGCAGGATGGAGGAGGGGGCTGGAGGGGGCAGTCTGGGGCAGGTGGAGACGGGGGAGTATTGGGAGGGGAATGGGGTCAGGATCAGGGAGGGGAATGGGGTCAGGAGTGGGGGCAGGAGGTGAGGGGTGGAAGGAGAGGGGAGGGGCTCTGGGGGGGATGTGCTACCCAGTCTCAGGCAGAGAAGCTGAGGAGTCAGGCAGGGAATTGTGGCTCTTTGCAAAAGGCTAAACCAATCCCGCCCTGTCTCGGTGCAGGACAGTGGAGGTGAGCGGCTGGTGTCCGTGTGCAGGTCTCCGATATCTCGGCCTGTAACTCACCCCGAACAGCAGCACAAGTTGTGTGTGCGAGTGTGAGCCCGGCTGTGTTCATTATCTCAGTGGGTCTCCAACTCGTTCCCAGCCAGCCCTACGTCTGCCAGAGGCAATGGAGCAGGAGGGGAGAGTGAAGGCAGCGCTGGGCCATGGCTGGCAGTGCCCATCTCTGGGGTGAGCAGAGGGTAAGCGCAGTCTGCAGCCGAGCAGCCAGGCAGAGTTGTGCAGTTTGGGTGCATTGAAGGTGACGTTGCAGCCTGCGATTCGCACCCCCGCTCTGGCCAAGGAGCCGAGGGGAGTTCAAATGTCCAGAGACAGACTGAATAATGTGACTGGCTGGTCTTTACAGGCTCATGATTCTTGATCTGTGGAGCTTGGCAATGCTGCCTTGTGCTCCCACCGGAGCTTCCTCCCCCGCCTGCCCCACACATTTCCCTCTGCCATGGGGCCCTTCCTGCCCTCCTCCCCTGGACTCCTCCCTCTTCTCTTCTCCCCTTTCCACCTAGCCCCTCTGCCCTGCATGTACAGGCTGATCTCACCCGGCTCAGCAGCACACTCTGCCCCACACCCTGCCGTGGCTTTTCTCCCAGTAGCCAGCTCTGAGTTCCACACACACACCCCAGTTGTCTCTGGAGCTGTTTCCATCTCTGGGGGTTGTGGAGAGGCCAAGCTGTGTCCGCATCACATGAAGCAAAGTCTAAATTCCCACAGAAGATTAAAAAAAATATCTAGGGCATGATACATGTTTGCTTATAAATCCAAGAAAAATACATTCGACAGAACCTGTGCTTGACATCACTACATGACACTATCCCACAAATAACTCCACAGTAATTTATCCCTCACACGGCAACAATTGTCCATCTCCTGCACGGTCAGTCTGATCACTCAGGAGTCACCACAGAATTCTTTGCTTTTGGGTCATGTGCAGCTGTACCTGGGCTCTAACCCCAGCACCTTATGTAAGAATTTTTGGGGAATCTGACATATAAACGCCAAGTAACCTGCTGGACAGTCTGTTTGTCCAGTATTTTCTCAGCATCAGCCCCCTACTCAGTGCACAGTTACTGAGCTGTCTGTGCAATATACGGTAGGGCAGGTTTTTCTCTAAGACAATAATTCAGACTCATATTTCTGATGATCAGCTTCAGTTTCTGAGGCTGGCGCAGCAGCACATGGGGTTCCCATGAACCAGCTACAGCTGTGCAGTTCACTCCCCTGCCCTGCCCGGCACCTGGGTCATTCTGCTGCCGTTAACACCAGCCCAACAGGTTCCAATCACTGCATTATTTAAATCAGATCTGGGACCCGCTTTAGTTCTAAGCCAATCTGGAATCAGTTTTTGAGTCTTTGGGCCTGATTCACTCCCTACATAGCACCCGCACGTGCTGCCGTAACCCAGGGTCTGGGTCCCCCTCATTGGTGTTAAGTCTGCCCAAGGCTGGGACACAGCAAACCAAAGAGCCTGCAACCCCCCCTGTGCTGGGAGAGTGAGAGCAGCCCTGAAACTGGGCCGGAGCAGCCTGGAGGGAATGAAGCCAATGTGGCCGTGAGATGCCCTGATACAGCACCTCTGCCGTGCAGCTTGTGCTGGTCGGGCTTCTCTAGGCTCCAATTAGGATTCAAAGCTTCTCTGCTCCCACAGAAACCCTGGGGCAGGGAGGCAGGGCTCCTTCAGGATAAATCTTCCTACTGGCACAACTGCCAGTACCCTCGTGAGCACTGGGCGTTGCACACTGCACACCAACACACACACACACACACACAGGTACACAAACCGCTGTCTGGGAGGAATCAGCTCTGGGCTTATTTGGGTCAATTCCCACTCACCTCACACATGCAAAACTTCCGCTGACTTCAGTGAGTGACTGGGGGAGTGAGGAGCCAGGACTTGGCCCTTGGAGCTGTTGGCTTTGGACCGAACAGACATTTCTGCTGGATCCCAAATTACGGATGTATTTATTTGGAGTTAAAATACTAAAGCGATGCCTAGCCAAGGCTCTAGGCACCCGGACAGCATTGACAACACACGCAAATCCCAGCAGCATCAACCATTTCAACAAGAACTCAGCCAGCCGGACACCTACAGAAACTCTTTCCCACCCCTCTCTCGGTATGTCAGGCACAGCCTGGGTCCTCCCCAAATGCCCCATCAGAAACTTGTGTTTGTCAGTGTGCCAGGAAGTCATTAAATCTGGGCTGTTTTGGCCAAAAGGGAAAAGCAAGTTCCCGAGTCCACTCACCCATTTCCTTTATAAAAGGGGAACCAGCTCGGACATCTCTGCTGACTGCAGATGTGGCAGTAGGGCACAAAGGGAGAGAGATGATCCCTCAGGGATGCGAGGCCCAAGTCATTTAGGACTTTATAAATCACAACAAACACCTTAACCTCCACCCAGAGATGGGCAGCAGGTGCAGATCCTGTAGCAGTGCTGTAATATGCTCCCAGTGAGACACTCGCTCAGTAAGTGAACTGCCACGCACCAGCCTCAGTCTCTGAATGGTTTACGCGTGCAGCCCCTTGTAGAAGTCACTGCAATAATCTAAATTCGAGGTAACGGAAGCCTGGGTAAGAGTGGCAAAGTCTGCACATGACAGAAAAGGTCACAAACTCCTAGTCAGACAGAGACGGTCAAAAGCTGACTGTAAAAATTACCATCATACTTTCAGCTAACCCAGCTCGCCATGTGCAAAACAGAGGAGACTTACCTGCTGCGTCCTGACTTGTGAGGAGAAGAAGCCACAGCACAGCAGTGCAGAGATGTCCCTTCATTGCCAGCCTGACGTGCTGTCCCCTCCTCTCACTGCACCTGAACACCCGGCCAGGGCTCCTTTGAGCCTGACAAGTGATAACAAAGCCGTGGAAGGGAAATATATAGATTCAGAGGCTGGCACCAGCTGCCAGAAGGAACCAATAGCAAACCCACCTGCCTTTTTAGTTATTATCAGTGGTTTTATCTGTGAATTTCTGCAGCTAAAACATCCAATAAAACTTGAAAGCAACAAACATCACCATATATGAGTGATGAGCCCCCTCCTGACATGAGCTTTACCACAGCCTCAGAGCATCGTGTAACACCCACACTCCTCCCTTCCTTCCCCCCTCCTCATCTCTGGTGCGGGAGAGAAAAGTTCTGTACAAACTGTATCTGTGCTGTGTCTCACCCCGATAGATTCTATAGTGGAGTAAACATGAATTGGGAGACATTAGAGGCTGGTAATTTCATAAACTAATGAAGAAATCCCCTGTGCCACAGGTGATCATTACCAGACCAACTCCCAGGGTAGGGCACGGCCTATTGTAGACAAGGACAAGTCACTAGAACTAGGTTGCCACTTAGATCTGCTGTTGTAGAAAAGGAATTACCCCAGCGCCATCTGTAACACTGATAGTTCTTAGTGCTCTGTGCACAGTCCATGGCCATGTGTGATAGCTGTCGTCTTCGAGGTTTCCTGCCTGGACCATGGTCATTAGTAATAGAAACAGAGCTTAGCGCTTCCTGAGTAGGCCATGACTCTCTCTTGTAGTAGCAGGCTGTCCTGTCCTGCATGCACCAGGCCCATCAGTGCTGTCAGCAGGAGGAGGACTCCTTGGAAACAAGTGTACTTGATTCATGACTGACAATGGAAGGAACAGGCACAATGCAAGGGGCATTCAGCACAGAAAAATGACTGGCTAATACATCACCTTACCCCCGGCTCTTCTTTAACAGAACTCCTATAAATACTTGGATTAAAGATATTGTCTAACTCTTTCTTTTTGCATTTGCTCCCATACTGCCCTTAATATATAGGCAAAACTCCCTAAAAAAAACTTCCCTGCCAGGAGCCAGCTCCAGGCTTCTCCCATCCACATTCCCCACTGGGAGACGGGGAAAGCCAAAAGGGTCTTCCCACCTCCCCATTCCCAGGGGAAGTAACCCAGCACTTCTTACCCCTGGGGAGTGGGGTCCAGCTGCCTCAGCTTCGCAGCCCCGCCCTCTGCTCCCTGTCAGAACCAGCAGCCTTGAAATTGACAAGGCTATCTGGCTCCTGGTGGGTAGTGGGCAGAGAAACCTCCCGTGACTTCTTCTTTCCTGGCCCACAGCTGGGAGCCGGGGTCCAGCTGCCCGGACTTGCAGCAGCCTGGGCTTGGGCTTTCTTGTTAATGGAGTGGTGAAATTGACAAGAATGATAGCCCCACCACTGATGTAAGGGGACGCAGTGTCTACGTTAACACTGTGTTGCCCAAACTAAGTCTACAAAAGGCCTACACCTCTCGTTGAGATGGTTTCATTTTGTCAAAAAAACAGGGCAGTTTTGACAGCGGGTGGGTGGGGGGAGGGATCATTGCAGTATGTACACCAGCACTGTTTTGTTGACAAATGATGACTTTTGTCAATAAAATTCTCTAGTGTAGATCAGCCCTTAGACAGTAAGCTTTCTGGAACTGGGAAGATGGCTGTGACCTGAATGGACCTTTGGTTGCTACAATCATATAAATGTAACAACAATATGATTATAGTAATAAATATCCATCTTCTGCTTTATTATCAGAAGGTTTAAAGAAGGAATGTGTCCTCATGGCTTGCAATGTGTCCAGGCAAAATTCTCTAGGGGCAGTTGTCACCTCAGCAAGGCATGTATAGGACAAACCCAGCTCAGTCTTCCAGGAACAAAGGACTGGCCTGGGCATGAACAGAGGATCAATTGGCCTAGTCTCAAGTGAGTCACCTCCCTTCCCTTCATCAGTTTTGAACCATGAGGAGGCAATGCTCACTGACTGAGGACATGAATGAGTCCATGTAAGGACATTGTTTGTCACCTTACCCTGAAGGGAGGGGGTGGGGGGGACAAAGCCCCAGAGGGGAGAAGGAACATTATAAAAGGGGAAGACATTTGCCATGCTCGCTGTCTTCCACCTCTAGCTACAAATATTACCAAGCAACTGAAATGCTGAGCAGAGGGCAGAATCTGGCTGAAGGGAAGCAAGCCAGCCTGTGGTGAGAATCACCTCTTTGCTAGGTTGCTGAAAGCGTTAAGTTTAATTTAGGATGCGTTTTGTTTTAATTTTTCTTGACCAAATCTGATTTGTTTTCCTTGGAATTATAATCACTTGAAATCCTTCTGTAGTTAATAAATGTGTCTGTATTTTTACCTAAAGCAGTGCATTTGGACTGAAGCGTGCTGAGACTCCACTTGGAGTAACAAGGCTGGTGCATATCAATTTCTTAGTTAAATAGATACATTTATATGAGCTAACATTGTTCAGTGGGCATAATTGAACATTGTAAAATGGAGGTTCCTAGGCTTGTCTCTTGGATTGGTGGTTTTAGGCTGGGTCCTTCAGGTCACATAATCCAAACTGTGGGTGAGTAGCAACACTCACACACTTTGTTTGGAGCAGCTTACAACAAGGACAAGTGCAGAATCCCACATTTAGAACGGAAATAGTGGGTGCCTAATACTGAAACAGTACTCTAAATGAGGCCTCACCGATGCTGAATAGAGGCCTCACCGATGCTGAATAATCACTGCCCTCGATCTGCTGACAATGCTCCTCCTAATGCAGCCCAATATGCCGTTAGCCATCTGGGCAATAAAGGCATACTCTTGACTCATATCCAGCTTTCTGTCCCCCGTAACCCCTAGGTCCTTTCCTGCAGAACTGCTGCCTAGCCAGTCAGTCCCCAGGCTGTGGCAGTTCATGGAACTCTTCCGTCCTAAGTGCAGGACTCTGCACTTGTCCTTGTTGAACCTCAGATTTCTTTTGGCCCAATCCTCCAATTTCTCTCAGTCACTCTAGCAAGACGCTGTGGCCTTCCTTGGAGCCTGGGCCCGAGGAAGGGTCACGACATCCTTACTGGACAGACCCAGGCCCTGCAGGCCAAGCCACCCAGAAGCAGAGGGGTGGAGCCAGGGCCAGGGAGGGAAGTATAAAAGGCTGGCCCAGCATGTCAGTCAGAGGGAAGCTGCCACTGAAGGGAGGCATGACTTCCCAGAGGCTGCGGTTTAGGCCTGACCCAGGCCCTGTGGCTGTTTAGAGCAACCGGTCCGCCAACCGGAGCCTCCAAAGCCTGCCCGGATTGCCCAGCCCAAGTGACTGGGTAGGGCCACCAGGCCCTAGCAGCTGTGGGCAGCTACCCGAGCCCGCTGAGTGGGAGAAACCTCCTGAGGCAGGCCCTGATCTGGAGGAGCTGCCTGATGAAGGGCTCCATAGGAGCGGACTGAATCTAGTGGATTGGAGGAACCCCTGGGACCCTGTGACCTGGAGGAGCTGCCCTCCGCTGACAACTCCGAGGAGTTTCCGGACCTGCCACCGGTTGACAGGGAGGGACTCGCAGGACGCCCACTCACTGTCTACCCCAGTGACCCGGATGGGGACACTTGGATGCAGGTACCCGGGATTGGGTGGGAGGAAGTAGCCCAGGGACAGCCAACTAGAATGAATGAAGTTGAACAAAATGGTTCCCAGCACCGACCCTTGAGGTACTCCACTTGTTACCAGCTGCCAAATAGACATCAAGCCTTTGACCCCTACATGTTCAGCCTGATGATCCAGCCAGCTTTCTATCCACCTGATAGTCTATTCATCTAACCCATACTTCTGTAACTTGCTGGCAAGAATACTGTGGGAGACTGTATCAAAAGCTTTGCTGAAGTCAAGGTATTTCACCTCCACTGCTTTCCCCACATCCACAGAGCCACTTATCTCATCATAGAAGGCAATCAGCTTGGTCAGACATGAATTGCCCTTGGTGAATACATGCTGACTGTTCCTGGTCCCCTTCCTCTCTTCCAAGTGCATCAGAATGGATTCCTTGAGGACCTGCTCCATGATTTTTCTGGAGACTGAGTGAGGCTGACCTGTCTGTAGTCCCCTGGATCCTCCTCCTTCCCATTTTTGAAGATGGGCACTATATTTGCCATTTTCCAATCATCTGGGACCTCACCCAAACCATCACAACTTTTCAAAAATAATGGCCAATGGCTCTGCAATCACATCAGCCAACTCCCTCAGCACTGTCGGATACACTGCATCAGACTCCATAGGCTTGTGCATGTCCAGCCTTTCTAAATAGTCCTGAACCTGTTCTTTCACCACTAAGGGCTGCTCACCTCCTCCCCATTCTGTGATGCCCAGTGCACTAGTCTGGGAGCTGACCTGGTCTGTGAAGACAGAGACAAAAAAAGCATTGAGTACTTCAGCTTTTTCCACATCATCTATCACTGGGTTGCCTCCCCCATTCTGTAAAGGGCCCACACTTTCCCTGACCTCTTTCTTGTTACTAACATACCTGTAGAAACCCTTCTTGTTACCCTTTATATCAGTGGTTCCCAATCTTTTTGGCTCGAGGGCCACAAATATTCTTCCAACTCTGAAAGGCCATCGGTCTATCAACTCATAAAAATTGTATTGCTGTATAACACCATTGAGGACAACAAATCACTACATAGCTAAAGTAAACATTTTGATGCTACTGTGCTCATTTTTACATTCACTATTTCACACTTACAAATTACTTGCAGTATGTCTCACGCTCACAGACAAAGCACTAGTGTAGATGAGTGATTATCACTACACACTGAAGCACAAGGCCTGGCAGCTAAGTCACAGTGGGTGGCCTGCTAAGTGCAAGCCAAACAGGAAAGCTTTGATTTTTAGAGTCCTGCCCCTCTCTTCAAGCATGGTGGGTCCTGGCTGCTCTACCATCAGTCTACACCTCCACCCCCACTACAGCCAGACGTCATGTAGCCCCACATCTCCACCTAGGTACCTATGCAGTGGCTCTCTTCCGCAACCAGGGGGACAGGAGATCAGTGCTCCCCTCCCTCTGGCTCCAGCAGGGACCCCAGCGCCTAGGAACCCAGGCAGAGCACTTTGCTATGCTCCCTGCTGGAGCCGGGGGACGGGAGCGCTGATTTCCCATCCCCTTGAGTTCAACAAGGAGCCTGCACCGGTCTTGTAACACCACAGCAACGCTCTGCCTGGGTCCTTAGGCAGCAGCTCCCTTCTGCACCCAGCAGGAGGGGAGCAGTGGGCCACGGGTTGGGAACCACAGGTTGGGAACCACAGGTATAGATTTATCCATAGTCTTTTCAATAGGCCAGCTGTAATGAATGAGGGCCAACCACTCAAGGAATCCCAGCTGAGAAGAAACGGGAGGGGAGTTCCCTAATTGGTTTTATTTATGGCAAGAAGTCCATGAGCACAAATATTTCCCCTAAAGGCAGCTAACTGCTAAATCTTATAACCTAAGGTATTTTGCAATGTGTAGCTTGTTATGAGCAGGTTCACCACAGAAGCTTGAAGTAATGGATTTCTAGGGCATTTTGGGAAACATGTACCATGAAGAAACCACATTTATGTATTGAAACCTTTGGGGAAAGTATGACACACAGAGCTTCTGCTAGCAATCTGGACCTAAATTATGGTCCCCCAGAATGACAATTTCCGGGCAGGGGGCTGAGACCAGAATGAAAAAGGGTCTTGGATATGTGGGATATAAGCAAAAAGGGTATAAAAAGATGGTCAGACAAATCCTACGTGAGACGTGGGGAGGACAGGAAAGTGCAAACCAGGCCATCGCTGCCCACTCTAGGTTGATCTCCACTCACTGTGCCCTTCATTTTATTTCTAATGGTCCCCATGAGGTTGTGAGTATGCCAGACTTGGGGGTGTTTTGTTACCGGTATTTGTTTTTGTGTAGCTATGCTTATGATTGGATTTGTTTGGGTTTTAAGTAAAGTTTTCCTGTATTTATTTGTGTGATTCACTGATCTCACTCAATATTAATCTTCTGTAGCTGCCTGAGTAAACAACCAGATATTAGTGACTTGTTCAGTTTGCACCCTAAATTTAAAGGCTACACCTGTCAGTTACCCAGTCTTTAATCCATGGCCACAGTGACACTATTGATCAATACAATTTGTAATCTCACCAGTTTTCAAAGATAATGGGCAATGGCTCTGCAATCACATCAGCCAACTCCCTCAGCCCGCTCAGATGTATTGAATCCAGCCCCATTGACTTGTGCATGTCCAGCCTTTCTAAATAGTCCTGAACCTGTTCTTTCAGCACTGAGGGCTGCTCACCTCCTCCCCATTCTGTGCTGCCCAGTGAAGTAGTCTGGGAGCTGACCTTGTCTGTGAAAACAAAGGCAAAAAAAGCATTGAGTACCTCGGCTTTTTCCACATCATCTGTCACTCGGTTGCCTCCTCCCTTCAGTAAGGGGCCCACACTTTCCATGACCACCTTCTTGTTGCCAACATACCTGTAGAAACTCTTCTTGTTACCCTTCACATCCCTTGCTAGCTGCAACTCCAGTTGTGCTTTGGCCTTCCTGGTTTCACTCCTGCATGCTAGAGCAGTATTTTTATATGTCATCTGACCAGGGAGAAGTATAAATGAAACTTTATGCCTACATGGAACTCTCAGGGGCATTTACATGCCATGCAGGGGTTAATACCTTCTTCTTTTTGTTGTTGTTGTTGTAAATGTGCACAGCCCTGCAGTGTTGATGAGTGCTGGAGAGGTCTGTGCTATGGGGTGCCGCATTATCAATGACTGTGTTTGATCTTCAGTGGCATCCCAGACTCTGATTAACATTCGCCTTGTCACTATCATCTATAAAATTCATTGATCATCCTAGTAGAAATATTCATCCTCTGTATTCATAGCTAATGGAGAATACATTTCTCAATTCCTTTATTTTCAGGTGTGAATTACCCAGGGAGAATTTCCCATTTACATCCTCGGATTCAATGAAAGTTTCAAATCTGAATTCACTTTAGGAACAGCCGATTGCTCATCTCAGAATGTTATCTTGCTGATTTCTCACTTTTACAACATCCCTTCTAGAACATTCAATTTAAGCCCACCCACCTATCAAACAGCCTGCTATGCCCCATGGTGGCCCATCCTTGTCTCTTGGTTCATTTAATCTCAGCCTCTCCCTGTGATGAGCCCTGGAAACTGGACAGTTCATCTGGCAAGAGAATCTTCCACTGCTGGGCAGACTTTCAGAAAGGATTTAATATGAAAAACACACAAATTCAAGATGAAGACATTACTGACATAAATCAAGAAACTTCCATCCTCTCCAAACAAGGGAAATTATACAGAGGACATTTGTGACCCCTATCCCACTCACACTTGTATTTCTTGCAACTTCACAAACCCTTAATAAAAACACCTGCTGTGTCTATCTAACAGGGAGGGACTGTCTCTGGGCATCATGTCCGAGGGACCATTTCTAAGAGAAAAAAGCAAAGCATTTACATCATCACAAGATTATTTGTTGCAATCAAATTGTTCTGAAAATGATCCCCCAGAGTCACCATGTCCCACATCATCATAACCGGGGTCCACAGGCGGCAGGAACGTGGTTGCCTTCTCCATCCCAGGGGCACCTTCACTTCTTAGTGAGTGCAGATGCCAACCTGAAAATACCAAGCGATATACATACAGTCAGTGGATCCATTCTATGGTATGTGTGGCCGCACAGCAAAGGTGGAGTGCACTTTATTGTATGGGTTAGGAAATGTTCCCTCTTCATTCTTCCGACTGAGTCCATGACAAGTTCTAATCTCTCATCTCTGTGCATGTTCTGGAAATAAAACCTTTCGTTTCCAGGCCAGATAAAGTTTCCAAGTGACAAATGTATTTACCTGTCACTTCATGTACAAAGCCCAAGGACTTAGTTATGGACATCAGAAAATTCACACTGCCCTAACAATAAGCATAAACATATTCTTATCAAGAACTAAGCAATGCCCATTTCATCACCAGTCCATTTCCTCTGAGTTTAATGATGGTGTCTCTCCTCATGACACAACGGTGAGTGGAGATTATGGGCACGGATAATGGACAAGGCCCAATTTTACAGAGAATGTCAGGGCTCTTTAACATTTGCGCAGCGGGACCAGGACTTTGGTTTATAAGATTCTCCCCAAAGGACACACATGCAGTAAATGGCTGGGAATCCAGGACATCAAGGGTGTGGGCAGCCACCCCAGGATTTACACCTAGAGACTGAGGGATCCCAGGTATCTTGCTGATTTCACCATTAAGTACCACACAGCAAGGACCCTGCTTTTCCTGACACCATCGAGGCGCTGAGGGAATGAAGAGAAGGAGAGTTTTTCTCACAGGCATCGGCTTGGCCAGGGTTGTTCCCTTCCTGTGTAACCCACATTTCCAGCCATCCCATTCTGGAGAGAAACCGTGAAGTGCAAACAGTTCTCCACTCACCTGTGTGTGAATTCCTGTTCCTGTCACTCATCCCAGGGCCTTCCTCACCATTCTGCTGCCAATCAGGGTCATCTTCAGGGTCAGACACTTCTCTGGCATCATCATCACCATCCCCTGTGACATCTCCAGGCAGGGCAGAGGCACCTGCAGTGAAGATGTGAAGTGATTAAGAGAATATTCACAGCAAACTGTGAGCTGCAGCTATCCCAGCAACACCGATCCTTGGGGCTCCCTTAGAACTTAACTTCCACCCTCAAGGCAGTAAGGGGAGTCCACTTCTGTAACCCTCAGGCTCAGAGGGATTTTACATATCATGTTTATTTGATACATTGCAATAGCTGATTGTGAAGATCCTGGGGCTCACAGATGACGAGGGGGAGTTCTAGAAAGAGATGACTGGGATCTAGTCCAGCGGAATCGCTCCACAAGGCCTTTTGTTCTAATCATTAGAAATAGAAATGGAATTGTCCAGAGAGTTTGTCCCCAGCTTCCAAAACTTGACATTGTTTTAAAATGTCTTTTTAATGCCTTCTCCTGCTAAAGTTTACCTCATAAACTGCCATCCGTCTCCAACGCACTGACAGCACTGGGAGCTGAGCTACCTAGTAAGGGTGAGCTATGGCCCTTCAGGTGTAGTATCTGTATGTCCCACCCACCCCATCACAGCGTTTCTGAAACTGATGTGTATAAGCTGCAATAGCCACAGGCCAGGAAAGGCTGGCAGGGAACATTGCTGCACTGCAGAGGTCTCTGCTTCAGTGTGTTGTCTTTACAAATCGTGAGTAACCTTAGTGCTCACGGCAGTGAGGTCACAGAGCAGTGACCTGAGCCAGGTACCGCGTGGGCAGCTCCTGTGTGAATTGGTCCTTCCCGTCCCTGCAATGGGCCTCTGTCATGACCTAGGACATCACACACTTCCCTAAACCTGGTCCTGCACACAGCTCTTGTAATGCACCTGATCTGTGCTCCCAGCGTTACGCCAATAGCAAATACTTCTTGGTGAATTTAGTAGTTTTCTTAACAAACCACTATCGTCCCTAATGGGAAATACATTTAATTTTTTCAAGAGGGTAACTTTGCTCCGAGGAGGAGGGATTCACTGCTCACCTTGATCATCAAGAATCTGGGGGATGTCATCCGATGTCTGGGGGACGTCATTCAAGGGAGCCTCCTCCACATTATCATAATCCAACTGAGACCTGCCAGGGGAAGCTCCCTCTAGAAAAGCATATACCACACTCAGCCTGTGTCACCACAAGTTATCGTAATCCAACTGAGTCTGTCATGGAATCGTAGAATAATACAGTTGGAAGGGACCTCAGGAGGTCATCTAGTCCAATACCCTGCTCACAGCAGAACCAACACCGACTAAACCATCCCAGCCAGGGCTTTGCCAAACCAGGCCTTAAAAACCTTCAAGGATGGAGATTCCACAACCTCCCTAGGTAACCCATTCCAGTGCTTCATAACGCGCCTAATGAAAAAGATTTTCCTAATATCCAACATGGACCTCCTGCACTACAACTTGAGATCATTGCTCCTTGTTCTGTCATCTGCCACCACTGAGAACAGCCAAGCTCCATCCTCCTACTCTTCAGGTAGTTAAAGGTTGCTACCATATTCCTCCTCATTCTTCTGTTCTTCAGACTAAACAAGCCTAGTTCCCGCAGGCTCTCCTCGTAAGTCATGTGCTCCAGGCCCCTAATCATTTTTGTTGCCCTCCTCTGGACTCTCTCCAATTTGTCCACTTTCTTTCTGCAGTGGGAGGCCCATAACTGGACACAAATGGAGCGAAATTATTACTTCCCACAATCTGTTTGCAATGCTTCTACGAATGCAGCCCAACATGCTGTTAGCCTTCTTGGCAATAAGGGCACACTGTTGACTCATATCCAGCATCTTGTCCAGTGAATCACTCAGGTCCTTTTCTGCAGAACTGCTGCTTAGGCACTCGGTTCCCGGTCTGTAGCAGTGTATGGGATTCTTCCATCCTAAGTGTGGAAACTCTGAACTTGTCTTTGTTGAATCTTGTCAGATTTCTTTTGGCCCAATCTCCAATTTGTTTAGGTCACTCTGTATACTATCCTTACTCTCCAGCGTATCTACCACTCCCCCCATCTTAGTGTCAGCTGCAAACTTGCTGAGGGTACAATTCCTCCCATCTTCCAGATCATTAATGAAGATGTTGAACAAAACTGGCTCCAGCACTGACTTCTGGGGAAGTCCACTTATTACCGGCTGCAAACTAGACACTGAGCCATTGATCACTATCTATCTGATAGTCCATTCATCCCTCCTGTGTCCTTCCACCATTACCTTGTTCTGATCTGGGATCGTTTTCCCCCTCGCTGTCCCCGGTGTAATACTGCAGCTTCGTCACTGAATCATCTGAATAGGAAACTGGAGAGACGAGAAACAGAAATTCATCATGGTGAGAACAGCAGAACTGTGGGCCTGGGAACACAACTGGGCCCTGCAGCAGGATTTCTGGTCTCAGTCTAGTCCTCCTTCCAGAGGAGATACTGAATCACAGCAGCTATGAGCCAGAAGAGTCTGACACAAAATGTGGTAAAAGTGACAGGAGATGCTACAGTCTGACCCGAAAGATGCTGGGAATTCCCATTCCCCGGTGCGTGAGTGAAGGACACGTCTCTGGCTATAGATCCAGGACAGTTCCACAATGGTCCTGGACTCCTCAGTCACAGAGGGGACTGCTCCTTCTTAAGGGTAAATACCCACCTCCCTCATTAATCAGTGGATCAGCTCTCCCTGTTGTTTCCTGATTAGGCCGTGACACTGATAGACCAGACTTATCTGTGTGTGCTTGTTTACCTTGGAAATAACTCTCATTTCTTTTCCTAGTGAATAAATCCTTAGCCAGTTTATTACAGGATTGGCTACGAGTGTCCTTGGAGTGAGATCTAAGGTGCAATTGACCTGGGGTAAGTGACTGGTCCTTTAGGACTGGCAGTGATCTGAATACTGCTGTGATTTTTGGTGTAAGGGACCATCCATCACAAAGGAAAGCTTGCCTAGCTGACAAGATAGATCAGAGCACCCAAGGGGACTGTCTGTGACTCCATGGTGAGGCTGGTATAGTGCCTGAGGAGTTGCTTGATGGGTGAAATCTAAGTATAGAGTTGACAGCCAATTTGGGGTTTATGCCCTGCTTCTTCACAGTTGGCCTTGAGGTTGGTACTCACGCACATGAGCCAGGGCTGGGGAACTTGACATCGGCCAAGACAGGTTCTAGAGCAGAGCCTGTGATTCACTCTAACCATCTTGGCAGTGGTGGTGGGGGATGGCCTGAGCATGTTCCCAGAGCCACACCACAGCACAGCCTGGGGGCAAGATGTTCCCATCTGACATTGAGAAAAAATGCAGAAAGGATAAAAGGGCCGTGACTCAATGTCATGACACTCTCCTGGGCTGATCTCTCTGCTCTGGGGGCAGGAGGGAGCCCACCCAGGAGACCAGGCACTGCGGTGGCAGGGGGACAGAGAACATCTCCTTAACCAATTTTCCAAAATGATTTTCAAATGACAGTTTTGCCTGACCCCCGACAATCACTTTCCTGATTCTTAACAGGTCACACTCCAAGGCTGCAGGAGGGGCAGAGTGACATTAACTGTCCCTAGAAATGGGACTTGCAGAGTGTGGTGGGGAGGAAGCCCATTTTCATTGGTTGACATGAGTAACTGCTGTTCTCAGCACAGACCTAGCTCCTGCAGCATTCACAGCTAAAGCTGGGTGAGAAACAGAATTTTTGGTTTGCTGGAGACTGTTAAAAAAAAAAAAATTAAATGATTTTGTGTTCAGCCAAAAATGACTTTTTAAATTTTTTTTGGCAAAGTGAAAAGTAAAAGAAAAGAGAAAAATTCGTATTGAATGAAACAGTTTGCGATTTATCCAAATGATATTTAACTTTTTAAAAATAAAATTAAAGGAAATTTCTAAATCAAAGTAATTTCAAATTGAAAAAACAAAATGTTTTGTTTAGAAAATGTTGAAACAAACCAAATGTGTGTGTGTGTGTGTGTGTGTGTGTTTGGAACAGTTTGGTGAAACTGACATGAATTTGTAAAATGTTTCCGTATCTCTGAGTCTGTATTTTTCACGGTTGTATTTGTGTGGTGAGGAAGACGTGTGATCACTGAGTCAGCAGCAACAATAAATTCTTGCATTTTGTTTCTCAGGAAAAGCAGAACTGTAGATGGACTGCCAGCTAGCCAGGTGGAAGCTGAACTGAACCCTGAGCAAAATCTCTTTCTCCTAGACAAGAACTGGTGGGTGCTAACAGCAGTGCCCCTGGTGAGTGACTTCCCCTTCATAAAACTTCAGTGGCACCTGTGCGGACATAATAGTCACTTAATTTTTGTGCAACCAAACATTTCCCCCAGCTCCAATCACAAGCTCACAGGGCTGAATCTGCCGTGATTTAGCTCTGGGTCAGGGCCTCAGAATGGAAAGTGTGTTAAATATTTGTTCCCTGTTAGGATTGAGACACACAGAACTGAGCGACTGAACATCTCTTGCTTATCTCTAATCAGGTTATAATCAATCTCCTCATACACAGCCTTAGAGAAGGGATCCAAAGGTCTCCTGGAACCTGAAAACAAAGTGCCATGTTTGCATAGGTCATTGCAACCAGAGATGGGAAATACGATGAGATCATCCACTCATTTCCAGCACTGGCCCCAACAGCACATTCATACTGCTCTGTCCAGGGTAGATTTATATGTCCCAGGTGACGGTGAGGACGTCCCTTTCCACTACATCCCTTTGATAAAGGTTCCACAGGCTAGGAAGATTTTTCACATTCAGCCTAAATGTTCAGTTTTTAATCTCAATCCATTATTCGCGGTTTTTCCCCTTTGGAACAGCTTAAATATTTCTTCCCCCCATGCTGGTGTTTGCGCCCATGTGCAAAAGGGTGATGAAACTTTTTTTCCCCGTAGAGTTTAAGGCAGGAAGGCACCATTAGATACTCTAGTGTGTTTTTTAAATGTTTTCTCTGTGATGCTTTGTCCTAATAATACGGTGTAATGTGCAGAGACAGAGCTGGGTGGTAACTAGTAATTGCTGGCAATGCACTGCTCAGAGCCCTTGGGGAGAAACAAGCACAGCGTGGTGGCTGGCCTTTAGGCAGACTGGCCTCTGGTGATATTAAAGTGTAAGGCAGGGGGCTGTGCAGCCTTCAAACCCCCTGGTCAGAAGGGCTGGGACAGAGCGTCATACGCAGAGATGGGACAGCTGGAGACCTGCGGCCTGACTGGGCACTCCTGGAGTGGACCACGGGGAGATACAGGTGAAGTTTCCCTGAAACTGGGATGCTCCCTAGTTAGCATCACCTCTAAATTGTATAGCTGAGCTGTTCCAATGCAAGAAAGTTAATGAAATATTAAATAAGAGAGGAGTTAACAGGCACCCTTGGCCACCACTATCCGGCCCGGTAACGCCCTCACTGACACCCTGCAGCACCGCTGCTACTGCCGAGGCATTTCACACAGACACACCAGTCAGAACCCACCTCTGCGCTGGGCCCTGGCGCTTCGCACCTGCACACCCAGAACAATTAAGACAAAGCAGAGCAGGGCCCCCAGGATAATGTAGACGACCACGGGCACCGTGACTCTCCCACTCTTGGTTGGACGGCGGTGCAGGGAAGCTGTATGGAAATAAACATGCAACAGGGAGAGATTATTCTGTGAGAGGCAGGAGAGCCACCGGTAGCTCCCCAGTCACACATTGCACCGCCCAGGACAGCAGGTAACGGGCTGGGGACACGTTCTGTGCGCCATGGTGGCAGCTCACAGGCTGCTGTTTAAATCATGGGCCTGGCCCTGTACAGGGAGATTTTGAATAGAGCAGTAAAAGGGCCAAGGACCACATGATCGTGTATCAGACTTGTTGTTCAGAGCAGCCAAGATGGATAGGCCTTTCAGCCAGCCTGTGCAGCCTTGACATGACTAAGCCAGGAGGGGAGAGGAGCCCCTTTATAACTTGTGCCTGACCCAGTTCTCCCTCCCTGCTGCTCTGGTGGACGTGCTGGGATCTGTGCTTCAGGAAAAGACCAATAAGCTTATTTATGCATGTCCTGTGGGAGATGTTTGTCCTGGCCTCAAGATATGCAAATTCTGTCGGAACAAACCTGGCTAATTAAGTACTCTGGTAACCTGAGGTCTTGCTTTTGATTTTCTTTTTCTTTTTCCTTGTCCTGTGATTGTCTGCTAACAAGGATAAAGAGGGGGGAGGGGATCTCTGCTTGGACTCAGTGGTGAGTGGGTGAGTGTGTTTTTTGGATCCTACAACGACAACTGGAAGATCTGGACAATCAGAAAGCCGTCGCTGTTCCCACTCGAAAGCTGCCCCAGACTTCGGTAATTATTAAGGGTTGAGTGTTGGGTGTTTTACTAACCTGTTGCAGACGTGTGTAAGTGCTTGAGCCTAAGTAAAAGTATTCTTCAAAGACCACGTTGGTGTGGGGCTGGAGCCTGAGTAAAGGTACAGCTTTGTAGTAAGAGCACTGCTGTGTTACACTGTTTCTACCAGTCCATCTATCGACTGGACGCCGTGTCTCCATCTGACTTATTTCCTGACACCACCTCACACAAAGTAAAGTTACCACGAGCTTTGGGTTGGCAGAACCCCAGGTAATGGCCCCGACATCTAGAACCAGCAGACAGGAATAGCCGCCTTTGTACTGCCTGCAGCTCCCACCCCTGGGTCATTCCCCCTTCGATTTCACAGGCCAGGGAAAGGAGCTCCTTCCCTCAGGCTGCAGCCTGCAGCTCAGAAAGGATGTGGACAAATTGGAGAGAGTCCAATGGAGGGCAAAGAAAATGATTAGGGGGCTGGAGCAGATGACTTATGATAAGAGGCTGAGGTAACTAGGCTTGTTTAGTCTGCAGAAGAGAAGAATGAGGGGGGACTTGATATCAGCCTTTAACTACCTGAAGGGGAGCTCCAGGGAGGATGGAGCTAGGCTGTTCTCAGTGGTGGCAGATGACAGAACACGGAGCAATGGTCTCAAGTTGCAGTGGGGGAGATCTAGATTGGATATTAGGAAAATCTATTTCACTAGGGGGGTGGTGAAGCACTGGAATGGGTTACCTAGGGAGGTGGTGGAATCTCCATCCTTAGAGGTTTTTAAGGCTCAGCTTGACAAAGCCCTGGCTGGGACGATCTAGTCAGGGTTGGCTCTGCTTTGAGTGGGGGGTTGGACTAGAGAACCTCCTGAGGTCACTTCCAACTCGAATCATCTATGATTCCATCCCTCTGTGACCCAAAACCACCTTGAAGGAAGGAGGGGGTTGTTTTACCTGTTCTAGTGGGTAATGCTCTCGTCTCTGTCACACCTGCAAAGGGAAGGGAGGAAAATTGGAGTCTGGAGCGAGGGGCAGGGGGAAGAAGTTTTGTTACCAGGAGGAATAAGTCCCTGGGGTCTCCAGTTGTCACCTGTTCTGATTCCCACATCCTCCCTCCCAGCAGCACTAGGTCTGTATGTTAGTGACTTACGGTCCAAGTCCCTCATGCTGAGGACTCTAGGAACACACCAGCACTGGGGCCTGGGATGAATGCAGGGGCCATGTGGGCTGATGCCTTAACCAACCTGGGCCAATAAAGGTTCCACCCCACAGCATCCATGATGCTCCTGCACACAGGGGATGGGAGGGCCTGGTCTGTGACCAAGTGGGTAGTGGGGGGCAGGTGGATCCATCCTCCTCCCAGATAATTACAGCACGTGGGAGAAACATCCCCTGTCACTCACCCGAGCAATTCACGGCAGCATCTTCCTTATGACCACAGTTGCTCTCACCCCAGGGTGTGGCAGGACAGTCCCAGAGAGATGACTCTGTCCCTCTGCAGTTCACCTTCTCCACCCAGATGGGACCAGTCCCCTCGCCGAATGCAGCCTCGCCCGGGGCAGATACGGCAGATCCACAGCCCAGTTGTTTACACACAATGTTAGCGTCCGCCAGGTCCCAGGAGTCATCACAAACTGTTCCCCAGGAGCCACGGTGCCAAACCTCCACTCTCCCCGAGCAGCTGTCCTCTCCTCCCACGACACGCAACTTCTCCTTGTCTGGAAATGCAGAAACCTCACATGTCACTGGGACAGCTGGGAAAGTCCTTAGGGACCAACAGGGAGACACAGAGAGGCGGAGATACCTGTGCAGCTCGTAGAGTTCGGGCATTCGACAAATGGGGTCTGCGGTGGTTTCCCTTTCCTTCCTATGGAGATAAACATGGAAGTGAATGGCCAGCATGTGAGATGCAGGTTACGTAGGGTTTATTGGTATTTCATACGGCTAGTGGCTGCACTTTACAAATTGGCTTAAAGCCCAAATCTGAGATACTGAATAATTAATTAGCTACTGATCTGTTACTGTGGATTTCGCAGTCTTTAAGCAGCTCCCTGCTGGCAGGTGTGTGTCTTTATGTAACTGGCAAGACAGTATCTGAGTCTACTCTAGTTGTCCCTGCAGACAACACCCCTGAATCCACTGCTCAGAAGCTGGAGTGTAAATAGACACCTGAACTGAAACTCACCCTCATTAGTGCTGGAACCAATAGAAGAGGGCTGGTAATATTGACGGGGGCATTACAGGAGCCACAGGACTGAATTTCCCCACATGGAGAGGCAGTGTGTTGCAGTGGTTATGGCACTGCAATAGGACTCAAAAGACTGGGGCTCTATTTCTGTCTCTGCAGCAGACCCGCTGTGTGACCTTGGGCAAGTTACTTCACCTCTCCGTGCCTCTGTTTCCCCTCCCACTCCTCTTATCTATCTCAGCTGTGAACTCTTTATCTTGGGTGGCCCATATAAGAGGCTTGGAGAGGCAAAGCCTCCCCAGAATAAAAAAGGCTGGCTATGCAGGAGGCAAATGCCAAATGTGGGTTACATCTCTTTGGAGACCATCGCAAGCTCCATAGAAGTGGGGGGGCCACCAGCACCCAGACCGTGGCCCCGCCCCCGCTCTGCCCCTCCCTCCGAGGCCCTGCCCCCACTCCACCTGTTCCCTTGAGGCCCCACCCTTGCTCCACCTCTTCCCCCCAGGCCCTTTCTGCCTCTCGCTCCTCTCCACCCCCCGTCGCTCACCTTTAAGGCAGGAAGAAGTTGCCTTAAGGCTATGCCCTCCCGCTTTTAAAAGTGATGGGGCCATGGTCCCCTTTCCCCCCTTCTTCAGGGAGAGGCACTGGAGCAGTCCTGTCCATCTCTGCAGCTGCGCAGACTCTCTGCCCTCCAAAACTTGCCAGTTCTCCAGCGGAGAGGGAGGGTGCGGAAAGGTAAATACCCAGATAGAGCAGTGGACCCACACTCCACTGGATGGCTTGAAGCGCGGATGGGAGGGAGCTTGCCTGCCACCCGGCCCCTATCATCAGGCCAGATTTCTTGACCCAGTTGACCTGAGTGAAGGAGGCTGCCAAGTAGATGGCCAGGCAGGCCTCCAGTTGCACCAGGTCGCCCGGGTCCCAGACCGCGAGGAGTACGTTGTTGGCGTATGCTGACAGGACCAGCCTCAGCTCTGTCTCACCAACCCTGTCAGCCTCCGGCAGAGGAGCCACAGGAAGGGCTCATTGGCCAGAGTGTACAGCTGGCTCAACAGCGGGCAGCCTTGGCGCACTCCTCGCCCAAAGCTGACCAATTCGGTCAGGGTCCAGTTGAGCTTGACCGGGCACTCCATGGAGGAGTAAAGCACCCAGAGAAAACCCACAAAGGGGGCCTGAAGCCATAAGCCTGCAGGGTGCCCAGGAGATACCCGTGGTCCATCATGTCGAACACCTTCTCCTGGTCCAGGGACAGGAGGGCGAATGACAGGCCATCCCTACACCCAAGCTCCAGAAGGTCCCGGACCAGATAGAGGTAATCAAAGATGGTGCAGCCCGGGATGGTTTAGGTCTCATCGGAATGGACCACGTCCTGCAGCCTCAGCGAGAGAGCCCTGGCCACGATTTTATAGTTCGTGCTGAGGAGCGAGACGGGATGCCAGTTCCAAAGGTCACAGAGGTCCCCCTTCTTGGGCAGCAGGAAGAGCACGACTCGTCTGCATGAGAGGGGAAGCACTCCACTGTCCTCGGACTCGGCCCAGACGGTGGTGGGGTCCGGGCTGACGACATCCCAGAATGCACGGTAGAACTCCACAGTCAGCCCATCCATGCCCGGGGATTTGTTTGTGGGCATGAGGCAGAGGGCGCCTGAGAACTCGGCCAGAGTGAGAGGTAAGTCCATCCAGTCCTGGTTGCCCACGCTGACCATGGGAAGTTTGTTCCAGAGCACCTGGCAGGTGGTGGCTTCAGTCAGATCTGGGGAGAAGAGGCTAGCGTAGAAGGCCCTGGCCCTTCCTTGCACCTCTGCCGGGTCCGTGAGGGGAGCACCGTCCTCTGCCAGAAGGCAGGTGATGTGCTTCCGGGTCCCCCTCCTTTTCTCCAGGGCATAGATGAAGCGAGAGCCATGATCCATCTCCCGAAGGAGATGGATATGGGATTGAACTAAAGCACCCTGAGCCCGAAGGTCTTCAAGGGCCCAGAGCTCCTCCTGCTTCTCCCGGCATGCTCCGCAGAGGGATGGATCCTCGGGGCTGGTGGCAAGATGCCTCTCCAGTACTAAGACGTCCTGCTCCAGCTGCTCTATCCCTGCCTCCCTCTGCCGGCTGGCCCCCCGACTGTAGTCGTCGCAGAAGAGCCAGGCGCGCACCTTCCCCATGTCCCACCAGTGCTGCGCCGAGGGAAAGGTGTGCCTCTGCTCCTGCCAGGCCAGCCAGAACTTCTGGAAGGACTCCACAAAGCCCACATCCTCCAGCAGGCTGTTGTTAAAGTGCCAGTAGGCCGGCCTTGGCCTCTCTGCAGTGAGAGAGGCCGTCATGGTCACCAAGTCGTGATCCGAGAATGGGGCCGGCCGTACACCAGAGGAGTGAGCCCGTGAGAGATGGTGACGGGAAAGGTAGATGCTGGAGTGGCTCGACCGGTCTTCCCCCACCAGGACGTAGGTGAAGGTGACAAAGTCATCTGGGTGGTGGTCATGCCAGACGTCCACCAGGGTGTGATGGGCTATGATTCCCCCGGAGAATGTCCGTGGCAGACTGGTATTGCTTGGTCCCTGATCGGTCTCGTTCCTTGAGGGTGGTGTTAAAGTCCCCACCCAGGACCAGGCATTTGCGAGGATCCAGGGTGCCAAGGAAGGCGGACGCCTGCTAGAAAAACTGCACCCGCTCCGCACCCACAGTCAGGGTGTAGACGTTGACAAGATTCAATGCCATCCCCTCTATGTGAACCCGGAGGTGCAGCAGGCGGCCCGGCATGACATCGGTGACCCATAGCACCTCGGGCTGCAGGTCGAGGGAGAACAGGGTGGCCACTCCACCCATGCGGGCGGAGAGGTGACTAAGGTACACCCCGTCCCCCCACTCCAGCCGCCAGCTGGCCTCGGCGGCTGGATTCGTATGGGTCTCCTGCAGGAACGCCACAGAGTACCCCCCCTCCCAAAGGAAGGAGAGTACCTGACTCCTGCAGAGACCTGTCCTACAGCCCCTGGTGTTCAAAGTTGCAAAGATGACAGGCATTATGAAGGGGGCTGGGGGGAACCTCACGGGCAGGAGTGCTAGCGGTCCCCGTTGGGCTCCACAGCAACCCATGGCCGATCCCAAAGGGCATCAGGGAGTCACAGAAGCTGCGGGCTTACTGGTAGGCCACAGCATCCTGCTGCCCAGTCCCTTTCCTCTCCTTCATTGTGGCCCTCACAGCCCGAAGAACATAGTGGAAGTCCTCCCAGTGCTGCAGGATGCGCTGCACCCGGTTCCAGGTACCACGTGTGTCCTGGAGGGAGTGCAGTTCCTCGCGCAGCACCTTGCGGGGTCATCCTCCATCCTGGCCCCCGCAGCCGCCCCGCAGCCTGTTGGCACAGGTACTAGGGGTGGCGGCGGAGGGAAGACAGCAGCCCCGAGTGGCCTGGGAAAGGTGAAAACAAAGGCCACTCCGCGGGAGCTCTCAAGGAGAAAAGAGACAACTCCAGGGTCAGCAGAGGCACAGGTGGCAAGGAGATGTTCGGGGGTGGGGGCAGAATTGAGGGGGGGATTGGGAACGGGGGGGGGGGGGCAGGAGCCGGGGCAGGGCCAGGAGCGGGGGAGGGATCAGGGCCAGGATTGGGGGTGGGTTTCGTGGCCCCGGCAACCAGGCAACTGGGCCAGCGGGCTGCCTCCTGAGTGGGGCCGGGAGCTAGATAGGTGGGCAGGGTGGGGGTGTCCTCCATGGGGCCGGGCTCTGGCGTCTCACTGCATGCGACCCCGGGCCCTCATGAAGGGACAGTGAGGCTGGCACCCTCAGGGGGGAGGAGAGGCAGCTACCCCACAGCAGGGGAAGGGGTGCCCTGTGGCCCAGGGCCTGGCTGCTTGGCCCTGGCCGTCGCTACAAGGGCTGCGGCAACTTCAATGGGGGTGGTGCCACTGATGGCTGGTTGGGCAGAGTTGCCCTGGGGATGGGAGTAGGGACAGCAGCCTGGGATGGTAGGGGAGGAGGGGTAGCTGGGCGCCCCCCTGATCAATGCCCACCACGTGGTAGGGTCAGACCCAGGGCATCGATCTTGTCAAGCAGAGACGAGAGGTCCCCCCCGCCAACACGAAGTCCTCCCCAGTGGTAGCCGAGGAAGCAGTAGTTTCGGCACCAGCAGGGGTGTCAGGTGACAGGGGGGCAGAGGGGCTTCCGGCTGGGGACTCCTCTAGGAGGGACTCCAGGAGGGAGATGGTGCAGCCCACATCTGCTACCACAGCTTCCTCGGCTGGTGGCGCCCGCTGGGCTGTGGCAGGGGGCGCGGCGGAAGGTCTGGCTCCAGCAGCCCCCTTCATGGTCTTGCAGGGGCTCTCTCCCCCCTCGGCAGTGATGGGGAGGGGCTGCTGGGCTCCGGCTTTGTGCTTGCCCTGCATGAGCACCCAGCCCTCCGAGGCAGAGGGCCACTCAGCGGGCGCAGGACCAGGGGGCAAGAGCACAGGGGTCAGGGCTCAGGAAAGTGGGGGCATGGCAACAGGGGAAGGAGAGGCCCCCCACCAAGGCGAGCCCCCTCCAGTGCCCGACAGTGGTGGCCTTGGCTCCCTTTCCTCCGCAGGCCCCGCCAGACTGTGCCGGGCATTGGCGGGGCCCGTCCCCTCGCCTGGGCATCCCAGGTAGTGCACCCCCAGGGCCCGAGCAGAGGTGACATTCAGCGATGGAGGAGGAAGGGTGGCCACAGGGACTGGACGGTGAGGGTCACCACCGCTGGCCTGGCTGGCGCCCTCCTGGGTCTCAGGGGTCCCAGGCTTCCCTCCTTGCCGGGCCAGCGGCAGTCCCTCCGGATGTGCTCCGTCACCCGGCAGAGGTAGCACCAGGCCTCCCCTGTTAAATAGTGGACCTGGTACCAGGCCCCTTGATGGGGCACCAGAAACAACCCCTCGAGTGCCTCTTCGCCATGCGCCGGCGGCAGCGGCTGAAGCTGCACCTGCCGGTGGAACGAGAGGACATGGCGGAGAGCGGGGTCTTTGCATCTGAGGGGAAGCAGGTTGATGGTGGAGAGGGGCTTCCCCAGGGCAGAGAGGAAAGGCAGAAGGTCGGCGTTGGGTGGGAAGGGCAGGACAGAGGTGAGGACCACCCATACGCCCAGGTCCTCCAGGGGCTCCATGGGGACGCCCCCCCCAACGCCAGACCCTTCTCCACTGCCTCCTGCGCGGCGGCCTCGGATGCCAGGAAGAACACCGCCTTCCCTTACATCTTCGAGGCCACCACCACGGCCGTGGGCCCCACCACCCATGCCATCACCTGCACATAGGTTTCCATGTGAGGCGAGGCGGGCACCAGGAGGCAACAGACCCCCTGCTTCCTGGTGAGGGTGGGAAAGGGGCCCCAGCCCCCAGGGATGGTGCCGGAGATGGTGGTCGGGACAGGTGACGAGGCAGCAAGCAGGAGTCCCGTGGCCACCTGGATGTATGCCGTGAAAGCGGCGCCGCCCCCAGACCTGGTGGAAGGGACAGCGGAGGAGAGGAGAAGGGGATGGGGAAGGGGACCCGCCGCGGGAGGAGGTGCCTTGCTCTTCTTCCTCCCCCCCTGGTCCTTCTTACCGGCAGAGGGTGCATCCCACGGAGCAGTGGGGTGGAAGCCATGGCAGCGGCAGAATCCCTGGAGTCCCCACTCAAGAGACCAGTGCCCGGTGGCCCAGCAGGGGCAGCGAGGCCAGTTGCCATGGGCAGGGATTGATTTTTGGGATGAGAGGGAGGGGTGGGAGCATCTGGGGAGCATCTGATCCCGGCCCCAGGCACTCCCACCATCCTGGGAGGGGGTAGGATGGGTGTGTGTGGGGGGGTGAGGGATGGAGGTGGAGGTGGACGGGGAGTGGCCAGGAAGGAGGCAGGCAGGCCGACCGGCAGGACCCCCAAGCTGCAGCAGCAGCAGCAGCAGCAGGAGCTCCTCTGCACCAGCAGTGACTCCCATGGCAGCTGTAGGAGAATGGAGATAGGGAAGCCCCAGAATACTCAGGGCTCTGTTCCCAGCAGATTAGCCAGAGTCATTAGAGGGCAATTAGGAGCAGCTGAGGCCAATTAAGGACAAGCCAGGTGCCTGATAAAAACCCTCTGCCCCAGACAGAGAGTGGGGCTAGGTTGGGCCTGAGTGAGAGTGGGGCACTTGGGAAGGGAAGGGAAGGGAAGGGAAGGGAAGGGAAGGGAAGGGAAGGGAAGGGAACGGAACCGAACCGAACCGAACCGAACCGAACCGAACCGAACCGAACCGAACCGAGATATGCCTCCAGGCATAGTGGCCTGGGAAAGGAAGCAGGGCCTGAGAATCCAGAAGGAAGGAGGGGGGAAATTAGCCCAGGGGAAAGACTACAGCTGTGAGTAGGGTGCCAGGAGCACATAGCTGCTACTCATAGGGCCCCTGGGCTAGGACCCAGAGAAGCAGGTGGGCCTGGGTCTCTACCCCCCTCCCTGGGGAGACGGGTAACTGGTGATGCCCTGACCCACTATAAGAGGCAAAAGCGTGAGACCCACTAGGGTGAAGCCAGCCATTTGCCACAAGAGTAACAAACTATAATAATTATATGAAACACTTTCAGTGACCTAGACCTGACCGTTGAGAGAGTGTGTGTATGACTGTATTTTCTATTTACCTTGGCAGGAGAGGTGGGTTTCTTCTGCTCTGCTACACGACTGTGGTTTCCAAGGGTCTGACGGGCATTGCCACAGGGAGCTGTGCTGCTTTTTGCACTGAACACCATCCACCCAGGTGGGGCCAGAGCCGCTTCCATGTAGAGAGTTTCTCAAAAGATTCCCTGCGTCTCCACAGTCCAAGTGTTTGCATATAAGTGCCATGGTGACTGCATCCATAGGACTGCTGCAAACACTGCCCCAACTGCCATTGTAGAAAACCTCCAGCCGCCCAGCACAGTCACTGCCATCCACCAGCCTCAGATCCGTGAACTCTAGGAGGAAATGCACAGGTTGGGTGTGAGGTTTTCTGAGTGTGACACAGACTGGGGTGTGACGGCTGAAATCCCAGAGATCACGAACAAACCTGCCCATTCTTCTACAGCAGCAAGATTCATTTGAGGAATCAGAGAGAATCTTCTAGAGACCAGTGACAGGCCCATGAGCACTGGAAGTGTTATTTAAAAGACACCATTTACCAACAGTGACACACAGCGGTACCCAAGATTCACAAATTACTCCATGTTCTAAGGCTAAGGAAATAATGTGACATTTCCAGCCCCCTTCGTATTAACTGTTGGCAGTGCAGGTGGGTAGGTGGGGGGAGAAAGAGAAAGGAGATAAACTTTCTGTCATCTTTGGCTCACTGCTCAAACACCCCTATGCTTCATTAAGTCCCCTGCTGACCAGACTCACAGGAGCATTCCCAGAACAGACCTGAGCAAAGAACTCCTGTGTCCTCTTTGTGTCTGCAGTTGTGCTGGCCCCAGCCCCTGGAAGGACACTCCCAGAGACTGGTTTCATTCCCAGAGCAGTTCACATCATCCAGCCAGATCGGCCCAGATCCTTGCCCATAATGAGCAGAGACAGTTGCATTGATGGCGTGTCCACATCCCAGTTGTTTGCAAACGACGTTGGAGTCTGGTAGCTCCCAGGAATCATCACAGACTGTTCCCCAGGTGCCATTGTAATAAATCTCCACTCTCCCGGCACAGCGACCTGCCCCATCCACCAGTCTGATCTGCCTGCTCCCTGCAGGGAGAGAGCCCAGCTGTTAATATGTATTTTCCCACTGAACAGAAAATGTTTGTGAGATTTGGAAATGAATCACCTGAGCAAACGACACCGACGTCCTCAGCAATTCCTGCCTGGGCTGTCTCAGGTGTGGAGATGTTGCAGAGTGTCAGATTAGCCTCATTTCCTGCACACTGGACCCTTCTCAGCCCCACGGGGCCCGTTCCTTGCTCAGACATAGGGGGATTATAAGCTTTCTCAGCGACTCCGCAGTGCAGCTGCCTGCACACCACGCTGGCGTCGTTCATGTCCCACTGGTCATCCAGCACTCTGCCCCACACACCACGGAGGGAAATCTCCACTCTCCCATCGCACCGGCTCTCCCCATTCCACAGTCTGAGCGACTCCCGACGACCTGGGCTCAGGAGAGATGGGACATAGACTGAATAACACTCTCTGTTGTGCACTAGAAATATTCCAGCGTGCACATGAAATTCTGGACTGTTTCTAAGTAAGAAGGAACAGCCCAGTGATAAGAGTGTGTCCCAGTGTTAAAGGGAACAGCCTCTGGCAGAAGATACTTTTCATTTGACTCTATAAGTGGAAGGTGCTGTCAGGATTGCAATACACTGAGTTTGACAGAGGGGCTTGCTAGCAGACACTGTAAATGAGTGAACGAGGACATTCCCGGAGATCACTGATTGAGAAAAGCTTCTCTCTCTGTGTTGGTGTAATGGTTACTGAGGTTTATAGTCACTGGACTTCAGAAAAGCAGCCTTTGACTTCCTCAGGAAGCTGATGGGCAGGATCTCCTGGGAGGCTAATGTGAGGGGGAAGGGAGTCCAGGGGAGCTGGCTGTATTTTAAAGAAACCTTATTGAGGGTGCAGGAACAAACCAACCCAATGTGCAGAAAGAAAAGCAACTATGGCAGGCAATCAGCTTCACTTAACAGAGAAATCTTAGATGATCTTAAACACAAAAAGGAAGCGTACAAGAAGTGGGAGCTTGGACAGATGACTAGGGAGGAGTATAAAAACACTGCTCAAGGTTTCAGCAATGAAACCAGAAAGATCAAAGCACAATTTGAGTTGCAGCTAGCAAGGAAAGTAAAGGGTAATAAAAAGAATTTCTACAGTATGTTCGCAACTAGAAGAAGGTCAGGGAAGTGTGGGTCCCTTACTGAATGGGGGAAGCAGCCTAGTGACAGATGATGTGGAAGAAGCTGACGTATTCAATGCTTTTTTTGCCTCGGTCTTCACAGACAAGGTCAGCTCCCAGACTGCTGCACTGGGCAGCACAGAATGGGGAGGAGGTGAGCAGCCCGCAGTGCTGAAAGGACAGGTTCAGGACTATTTAGAAAGGCTGGAGACAGACAAGTCCATGGGGCCGGATGCAATGCATCCGAGAGTGCTGAGGGAGTTGATGATGGGATTGCAGAACCTTTCTGGTGATTGGGGGAGATCCCAGACAATTGGAAAAAGACAAATATAGTGCCCCTCTTTAAAAAAGGAAGAAGGAGTACCCAAGGAGCTACAGACCAGTCAGCCATACCTCGGTCCCTGGAAAAATAATGGAACAGGACCTCAAGGAGTCCATTTTGAGACACTTCAAGCAGAGGAAGGTGCTTAGGAACAGTCAGCATGGATTCACCAAGGGCAAGTCATGCCTAACCAACCTCATTGCCTTGTATGATGAGATGACTGGCTCTGTGGATGTGGGGAAAGTGGTGAATGTGATATACCTTGACTTTAGCAAACTTTTTGATATGGTCTCCCACAATATTCTTATCAGCAAGTTAAAAAGGTATGCAGTGGATGAATGGACATTAAGGTGCATAGAAAGTTTGCTAGATCACTGGGCTCAACAGGTGGTGACCGATGGCTCGATGTCTAGTTGGCAGCTGGTAACAAGCGGAGTGCCCCAGGGGTTTGTCCTCGTGCCGGTTTTATTCAACATCTTCATTAATGATGTGCAGGATGGTGTGGATTGCACCCTCAGGTAGTTTGCAGATGACACTAGGTTGTGGGGATCTGGTAGATACACTGTAGGGTAGGGATAGGATACAGAGGACCAAGACACATTGGAGGATTGGGCCAAAATGAATTTGATGAGGTTCAACAATGAGAAAAGCAGAGTCCTGCAGAAGAGAAGAATGAGGTGGGATTTGATAGCCGCCTTTAACTAGCTGAAAGTGGGTTCCAGGGAGGATGGAGCTAGGCTGTTCTCAGTGGTGGTAGGTGAGAGAACAAGGAGCAATGGTTTCAAGTTGCAGTGTGGGAGGTCTAGGTTGGATATTAGGAAAAACTTTTATACTAAGAGCGTGGTGAAGCACTGGAATGGGTTACCTAGGGAGGTGGTGGAATCTCCATCTTTGGAGGTGTTTTAGGCCCAGCTTCTCAAAGCTCTGGCTGGGATGGTTTCGTTGGGGTTGGCCATGCTTTGAGCAGGAGGTTGGACCAGATGGCCTCCTGCAGTCCCTCCCAACCCTAATCTATTATTCTATGATTTTTACTTAGAAGGGATTTTCCTTCTCGTAGTTGTAAGAAGAAATCAGCATCCTCATCTGCTGAGGTGTTCCCTCCAAGAACCAGGGTATGGGCTGGGTAGCCAGTTAGGAGAGGCAGGGCATGGCTGCAGAGAATTGAGTTAGGAATGCAGGTAGCAGCGTCTGTGAGAGGTGGGAGAACTGCGAGGTGAATTGCTACCATGGTACAAAGGTATCAGCTGTAAAGAGGAGAGTAGACATCTGTTCAGAGTGCTGGGCAGGACCCGTATAGGCTTAGTCATGGTGTGTAATGGAACCAGTGACCCTGAGCACTGTGAGAGAGAGTCCTGGAAGCTATTTGTAAATTATTAAGAAGAAGGTTTCAATCCACAGCTTTTTTGGTAGGTTTCTCTGTAAGGATCCCAGTACCAGCCAGTGAAGAAGCACTATGGAGACTCAGTGCATGGATGAGAAGATGGGGCACAGAGGGGAGCTGCACCTTCATTAAGAAGTAGGGGTCCCTTTGGTGAGGGGAGACGCAGATGATCACAGTGGCCTCTTTGGGTCTTATAAATCCATGGATCTATGACTCAGATCCAGAAGACGGGCTCCATTGAGCCACAAGGGAGCCAGACTGGCTGGCAATTAATATTAAGTTTTCCAGTGAATTATTTTTTCCACAGGGCCCCTGCCACAGTCTGTGCCCAGGATGGATGAAAGTGGGATGTGCAGTGTCAGGCTGTTGCCTGTACGACCCCTGCCTCATTCACTTTAGAAGCTGGAAAGCCAGTAGAGAATGAGCAGAGGAGCGCAGGAAGAACAAGGACGATCTTGCTAAGAGTAGTGACCATCCTGCACTAGAACTCAGCTCTATTGCTGCCTCTGCTGCAGACGTCACAGGTGATGCTGAGCAGGTCTCTTAAACCAGTTTTTATGGGGTCTGATTTTCAGAAGCACTGAGCACTCACAACTGCAGCTAGAGTCCAGGCCAGATGTGGATGCTCAGCTATTCTGCAGGAAGGCAGTGAGATCTGGTGGAACCAGCACAGGGCTGCGAGTCCAAATATTCAGTTTTCTCCTGGTTGCACTGCTGACTGCACACCTGGGAGCCTTGGGCAAGCCACTTTTCATTTCTCCCTGTGTCACCATCTGTCAGATGGTGCTAATAATAATACTTCCCCACCTACGTCCCTGGAGTTTTGTGAGGGTTTCTTAATGTCTGGACAGTCCTTTGAACACAAAAAGCTCCACAGAAATGGTGAGTGCTCTGAAGAGTCAGGCCCTGATGGTTTCAGGTTGGTGCCCAATTACCCGAAATGAGTAGCGAGTTTGGAATTTTGGCGTTAATCGTGGATAGTAAAATTTTAAAAAGAAACTGTAGGAGAGTAAAGAGTTAAAAGCTGGACAAATGGTCAGGCCTAAGCTACAGGGAACGGGGTCATGGCACAGGCAAACCTTGTTTCTGCTAATTGGTGTGAATTCTAGTTAGAGTCTGTTATCTCTCTTCTTTTCCTCCCTTCCTGGCCATCTGCGCAGGGGATGAGACTATTGTCACTCCAGTGCAAGGTCTTTGGTGGGAAGAAAGCATTATCTTCCTCCCCCCCCACCCATCCCGGCATGCCTTTACCTCAAAGAATGTTAGTGTAAAATGTATAGGTTTTAAGGTGATGTGCCTGACCTCTGTATGGTAATCCTGTAATCAACAAACAGGGACGGGTATAATTATATTCATTATGTAGTTGTTAATATTAATTTTATAGGTGTCGATGTAACCAAATAAGGCTCTATGGGGAGTTGCTGGAAATTTACACAATTACATACTGTTATGGATAAAAGAATTGTAAAGTAACTCCTTCATCGTTCACTTGTGGTGTCGAGGTGGAATGAGCAGGCAATAGAGGGTTCCGTCTCCCCATTCCACCCCTGGGACAACATGTTTGGTTATTTCTAACAGCAACTAAGTGATGTGGGAGCCAAGTGCCATTTTCAGACTAAAGCAACACAAGGGTGAAATCTCCATGGTTCTTGGGCCCCTACGTTACTAGGAAAATATGAGATTTAAGTCCCTAAGTCACTTAGGCACATTTAAAAATGTTATTCTTGGGCTTCTAAGTGCCTAAATCACTTTTGAAATGGGCTTCATAATAGTCTGCTATCTCTCCCAAGGGTGTTAGAGCAGGTCGACAACCCAAATATTTTCCTGTGAAGTATTTCCAATGCAGTATTTCAGCTTTTAAACAGATCCAATATATTGGCATGTGGAAACAGAATGAGAAGTTTTGTTTAGATGCTGATTAAAATGTTGATTCACTTCAACTTTTGGAAAATGAAATAAATCAATTTTCCTTTTCAGTTTTTGGGTTTACAGGTTTCCTTTTTCCTCCCCCTTTCTCATTTTCATCGTTTTTTAATTTTAAAAAGTTAGAAAAAGGTTTTTAAAAAACTGTAAGAAAGCAGGGGGATTTTTTTTTCAGTGGGAAAGGTGTGAGAAAAGTAAAAAAAATAGTAAGAGAAAGCAGGACTTTCCCTGCTACCAAAATAGCCTCAGGACCTCATGTGAGAGAAGGGAAATGGTTGTTTTCAGCAGTTTATAATTCAGCCAAACCTGGAAGAAATTTCACTGCGCTAGGGAAAGGCACTTTCCTGGCCCCAGCACTGACCTCTTGCCGAATTGCAAAGGCCTGCTGCAGAGAATGAGGGCATGAGAACTTGTCAAGAAGGTGCTGACAATATTTTATAACAGGAAGTGTGAAGCAACCTCTGTATTGGCGATTGCTACTAGCTCCCTCTCTAATTGTTAGTTCTGCCCCTGCTCCATTGCCCTGCGTAAGGACTTAGTTGCTGTCCTTTTTACTGGAGAATCCAGGGCTTTCCCGGGTCACAACTATTCTTTTGTGATAATATTATTTACTTTTATTTTATTTTTAATATATTTACTGTTGTTATACGTGATTTAATAACTAGCTCCCCTTCTCCTTCCTGTGCCCTGAGGTCCCCCTGCTCTAGGGAGCAGTGTCACACACCGAGGGGCAGGTGTCATTAATCCAGCATTTCTCCTGCACTTACCTGAGCAATTCACACCGGCGTCATTGTTGTGTGAGCACTGAGAGGCCCCCAGGGCAGTAACTGGGCAATACCCCAAATGGGCTTCAGTCCCTTTACAGTGAAATGTGTCTGTCCAGACAGAGCCAGTTCCCTTCCCAAAATATTCTCCTCCCGGAGCTGATACAGCGAATCCACAGTCGAGCTGATGACAGAGAACGTTGGCGTCTTGTAAATCCCAGCGTGAGTCACAGACGGTTCCCCAGGCACCATGAACCTGGATCTCCACCCTCCCTGAGCACGCCGAGCTGCCGTTCACCAGCCGGAACCCTGTGTGCTCTGGGGAGAAGGGAGAAGGGGTTTAGAGAGGGAGCCTTGGATCTATTTCATACCAAATCGTTAAAGAAAGGGAAGTCAGAGGGGATTTGATGCATTTCTAGTTACCTTGTATCATTTGGGTTTTACCAGAAGCTGATGCCAGCCCTATTATCCTAGCTCACTACACAGTGAGATCATTTATTTTTCTGCATCCTAATCTAGAATACACATCACTGGGATTTTAAAGACTTTGCACTGAATTCTTACGTGTGCATATGGCCCCTGCATCCTTTGCGTGGGAACATGTCTGACTGATGTTCAGTATCCTGGGACAGTACGCAATGTGTGACTCATTCCCCTCACACTGGAGTTTTTCAGTCCAGATCGGTCCATGTCCTTTTCCAAAGTGAGCTCCTCCTGGGATAGCTAGAGCTGTTCCACACTGTAGTGCATTACAGATAACGCTGGCAGCTTTGAGATCAAAATGTTCATCACAGACAGTGGTCCATGTTTCTCCATCTGTTATCTCCACACGTCCTGAGCAGGCATTATGCCCTCCAACCAGCCGGGGTTTAATGTGTCCTAGAGAGTCAAAGAAGGCAAGAATTTACCTAGGGATTTAGATGCTCCACTGCCATAGAACGTTGGCTAAAGCCCATCCTGGTTCGGTGGCAACGTGTAGGCAGCAATTAGAAACAAAAAAGCAATATATAACAAATGGAAAACCATAGAACTAGAGAGCAATCAATATACATTAGAAGATGTGATGTGTAGAAAATTTATAAGGGAAGCTAATAACATCAGGGAAAAATTCATGGGTGACAGGGCTAAGGAGAATCAGAAGGAGTTTTTAAAGTGTATTAGGAACAAACAAAACATCAAAACAGTGGTGTAGTTCCACTACAAATGGAGATGGTACAATTATTTATAATGATGCAGAAAAGGCAGAAGTATTCAATAATCATTTCTGGTTTTAGATAGAAACAGGATGTGTTTTCATATCATGTAAAGGGGATGAACTACTCTTCAATCTATTGGTAACTAAGGAGGAAGTTAAACAGCATTTACTAGGTATGAACAATTTTTAAATCAGCCGGCCTGAATAGCTTATAAAATAATAATACAATAAAAAAGCAGGGTTGGAAGAACTTCAAGAGATCGTCTAGGCCATCTCCATTCACGAACACAAACTTAAGTATACTTAGGCTATTCTTGACCGAAGTTTGTCTCATCCATTCTTCAAAACAACCAATGACAGGAATTCCACAACCTCCCTTGGTAATCTGTTCCAGTACCTAACTACCCTAATAGTTTGAAAGTTCTTCCTAATATCTGA
Organism: Emydura macquarii macquarii; assembly: GCF_026122565.2. Lineage (NCBI taxonomy): Eukaryota > Metazoa > Chordata > Testudines > Chelidae > Emydura > Emydura macquarii. The sequence goes on along the minus strand of NW_027133618.1, from coordinate 23,691 downwards.
CCTGAATCTCCCTTGATGCAATCTAAGCAGTTTACTTCTTGTCCTACCACAGTGGACATGGAGAACAATTGATCACTGACCTCTTTATAACAACCTTTTATATATTTGGAGATTGCTATCAGGCCCCCTCAGTCTTCTCTTCTCTAGACTAAGCATGCCCAGTTCTTTCAATATTTCCTCTTTGGTGATGTTTTCTAAACCACTTATCATTTGTGTTGCTCTCCTCTGGACACCCTCTAATTTGTCCATCATTCTTAAAGCGTGATGCCCAAACTGGATATGGTACACCAGCTGAGGCCTCACCAGCACTGTGTGGAGTGGGACAATTACCTCCTGTATCTTACATATGACATGCCTGTTAATACAACCCAGAATGACATTTGCTTTTTTCACAGCTCCATCATACTTTTTCAATTTGTGATCCACTGTTACACCCAGATCATTTTCTGCAGTACCGTGGCTTAGCCAATTTTCCCCATTTTATTTTTGTGTATTTGATTTTTCCTTCCTAAGTCTAGTATTTTGCACTTGTCTCCATTGAATTGTAATGTATTGATTTCAGACCAATTCTCCAATTTACCAAGGGGATTTTGAGTTCTAATCTTGTCTGCCAAAGAGCTTGCAACTCCTCTCATCTTGGTGTAATCCAGACATTTCATGAATGTATTCTCTGCTCCATCATCCAAGTCAGTAATGAAAATATTGAGTAGTGCCAGACCCAGACCAGTGGTAATATTTATTTATCCACAGGAACATACTGATCAGAAAGAAAAGGGTTAAAGCAACTAAAGGCCCACAGGCCTATGTCTTACTAAAGCTCAGCATTTCCCTTGAAACCTGGGCTGGCCCAAACTATCCCAGGTACCCCCGTTTCTGAGGACTGGTTTCAGTCTCTTTCAATGCAGACTGTGCTACTTCCTCTCTGTTAATCAGGGCTCCCCTTTTAACAGTTCTTAAGCTCTCTGTTGAAGATTTCCCTCCTGAGGGCTCCTGTGATGGGGTATATACCCCACATAGGTGTAAAATGGGTTAATCTCACATGTGAGCAATAGAGGTGAGTCCTCCAAGCAGCTAAAGAGGCTGCTCTGGGTTCAGCCATTCAGGGAAGGGCTAGAGGGAGCAACCAATCAGGGCCCAGCAGGCTCACCTAAAAGCAGCTGCTGGGGCAGAGTTGGTTAGTTGCTGCCTGGAACTCAAGATGGGAGGACTGGGTTCCTAGCTGGTGGATGGAAGCTAGCACCATAGACAAAGCAGTTACTGGCAGGGACCAGGGGAGCAAAAGGGAGCTGCTGATTGGCTGCTAGGATTGACATGCTGAGGCCCTGAGGTAAGGGTGAAGAAGATGCTGGGACCACAGGGAAGTGGCCCAGGGAAATATACTGAGCAGTTGGAGGGGAGGCAGCATGTGGCTGCCAACTACAGGGTCCCTGGGCTGGACCCAGGGTAGTGGGTGGGCCCAGATTCCCCCCATTTGCCATTGAGGGAAGTGGCTAGATGAATGGACTGCAAATACCGAACTCCAGGAGGGGGAAACACTGATGGTGACATGGCTGGAGGGCCGAGTCATGAAGAGGACGTGGCCGTTCCTGGAGAGGCTGCCAGTGGACGAGGAGGCAGAGTGACTTTGTGCAAACCATGGACAGGGGATGTCATCCTTGAGCTAATCCCCAACAATGACCAGGAGGAGGCTCCAGCCCAGTGGTGAGTGCTGTGCCCCAAGACAGGTCCCTCCCCTCTCCCAGTCTATGGAGGGGGTTGTGTCCAATGGCAAAAGATAAATGGACTTGACACCTGTATTTTCAGACATGCATCAGTCACTAGGTTATCTGAAGCCATTGTCTGCTTTCCCGGGACAAGGGAGAGCTCCAGCAGGAGTTACCCTTTGAAAACTTGTAGGAAATGGAAAAAGAGCAATCAAAGAAATAGAGGTACACCTGACATTCATAAAAATGCAGGTGTCATAGGAGACAAATAACTGAACATGAGCTCGCACTGTGATGTTGGAGCTAATGTGGTCCTGGGATGGATACACATGGTGTATTCAACATGAAATTTGCTCTCAGGAACCCCAGCAGATCCTGAGTGAATCTGACATTCTTGTCAGTTTCACCAGTGCTAACAGTAAGACAGGAATGTTCATTTCTCAGTCAGTGCTGGGGCTTCCAGTGTCTGTGGTGGTGGGGCAACCCTGCCATGTGGAACGCCTTAGTCTGGGGAATCCTGGCCCAGCTGGGAACTTGGGATCCTATCCCAGGACTTCCAGGCTCTCACAGCTGGAGGTGAGATCTGGGTAAAGCTGGTGTGCCCAGTGGTTTCAGGTGCCGGTCTGCATGGCAGGGCTGCCCCAGAGCTGTGGAACCTAGGAGACCAGGGTCTCTGGTCTCAGGACAGTGCTCACCATGGGGCTGCCCCAGAGATATGATCTCTGGAAGACTGAGATACGCAGCTCCAGGGTACTTTGTATGGCAGGAGTGACTGTTCTCTGCCAGGCAAGTTGGTTGGGAACCATGTAGGTTTCTGCCACAGCCCTGCCTTTGGTTTGAGGAAAGTTCACTGAATCTGATTCTCTTTCACAAGAAAGTTTGGGTTCAACAAACTGGCATTTTCCAATGAAACTCTGTTTCATCGGATAATATCTGCCGATATAGTAGGGAGGTGGTTTTACTTCTTTGTATAGCATTGATGAAATTGATACTGTATCCAGTGATAGTGTCCACATTTTAAGAGGGATGTTAAAAAATTGGAAAGGGTGAGGAAAAGAGCCACAAAAATAATTTGATGGCTTCAAAATGAGCCTTGCAATGAGAGATTTCAGGAGCTCAGTCTGTTTTGTTTACCAAAAAGAAGGACAAGAACTGATTGGATTATATGTGTAAGTACTTTTGAAGAGATAAAACACTGTGTAATAAAGGCCTCCTTGATCTAGTGGAGAGAGGCAGAACAAGAACCAATGGTTGGAAGTTAAAGCCAGATAAATTCATATTAGAAGTTAGGCATACATGTTTCATAATGAGGGTGATTAGTTTGTTCCATTGGTTACCGGTAGATGGGAAGCAGAAGATTCCCCACTACCTGAATTATTCAGATCAAGACTGGATGCCTTTCTGAAAGATATGCTTTAGCCAAATACAAGTAATAAGATTCAGAACAGAAGTAACTACATTAAATTCTATAGCCTGTGTTATCCAGGAGGTCAGATTAGATGAACTAATGCTTTCTTCTGGCCACAAAATCTATAAAGCTATGAATCTGAAAGAAAGTTAAGTTTGTTAAGTCAAGCGCTCAAACATTCAGAATTCTAAACTTGCACTTGCCTGTGAAACCTTAATAAGTCCATCTTGTAACTATGCGTGATGATACTGTTACATAATTACATGAACATATACTATTTTTCCACGGGAGCCCTGCCTCCTTCAGTGCCCACAACACGTGGTACTCACTGAATGGGAAGATGGTCAAAAGTTCTCTTTATGCTCATTGATCAATGTGTGGCCCCAGCCTCGATGTACTGCACGCCATCCAAACCCTACTCCAAATACTGAATTATTAATTTCATCATGGGTTTTTGTGTGATGCTCATTTCTGTACAACCTAAATGCTTCAGAAACATTAATTTCTATTCACAACACCTTTAGGAAGTAGAGAAGTTGTATTATCTCCATTTTACAGACGGGGAACTGAAGCCCAGAGACATTACAGCCAAAATAATCAAAATCGTACACTAATTTTGGGTGCCCAACTTGAAACACTCAGGTCCTGGTTTTTCAGAGTACTTAGTCTGGTGCACCACAGTTCCCACTGACTTTGGTTTACAGCAGCAAGTGCTCAGCACTTCTGTAAATCAAACCTCACAGTCTCAAGTGTGCCACCCGTAAAATGAGGAACAGTTATGAAACATTTGGTTTCAGTGACTTGCCACGCATCACTTAGCAGCTCTGTGGCAGAGGCAGGGATAGAATCCAATTCCCCGGGGCAGCATTCAACTGTCCGAACAATGAGACCCTCCTTTGTCTTCCTGCAATCTGCTGTCTCATACACAGAACACTGTAGGAAAGTAAAGAGTTAAAAGCTGCACAAGTGGTCAGGCCTAAGCTACGGGGAATGGGGTCAAGGCACGGGCAAACCTTGTTTCTGCTAATTGGTGTAAATTCTAGTTAGAGTCTGTTATCTCTCTTCTTTTCCTCCCTTCCTGGCCATCTGTGCTGGGAGTAAGGCTAATAAAATCACTTGTCGCCACTCCTGCGCAAGGCCTTGGTGGGAAGAAAGCCTTATCTTCCTTCTCCCCCCAGCATACCTTTACTTCAAAGAACATTAATATAAAATTTATAAGTTTCAAGGTGATGTGCCTGACCTCTGTATGGTAATCCTGTAAACAACAAACAGGGGTGGGTATAATTGTATTCATTATGTAGTTGTCAATATTCATTTTATAGATGTCAATATAACCAAATAAGGGTCTATGGGGAGTTGCTGGAAATGTATACATTTACATACTGTTATGGATAAAAGAATTGTAAAGTAACCCCCTCGTTGCTCACTCGCGGCGTGGAGGTGGAACGAGCGGGCAATAAAGGGTTCTGTCTCCCCAATCCACCCCCGCGACAACCTGTTTGGTGATTTCTAACAAACACTTTACAGTTTCTGTAACAAATGAGGCAGGGGTCTTACAGACAACCGCTTGCTTCACTCCACAACCCTAATTCACAGCACTGTCTATCCTGTGCACTGAATGAGCCAGGGTTCCTGTGGAGAAAATAGCATGTCATAATGTAACGGAAGACTGTATGTCAATGTGTATGTACAAGTGGCGCAAAATAAAGTTGCAAAAACAACTTCAATTCTGCCAATTCCTTATATTTTAAGGCTCAACTTTGCAAACTGAATGTTCCTATCAGTAAGTTTTGTGCTTAATTTCCTAGGTTTTTAAAAAACAAACAGAAAAACCAGATGTTCCAAGATGTGGAATCATATTAACACGCACATGGCTCACCAGTAGGGTTGGACCTTTAAATGCACCACACAAACCTCTGCCACTGGAGCTAAGAGAGTAACTGACAGCAGTAGCAGGTTGTCATCCTCTTTGTGGACCAGCACTAGATGGGAATCAGAAGATTATTGGGGAGATGGGGTTTGACAAATATTTGGTGACAGCAGGAGAATGGCAAAACTCAGGGATCCTGGTCTCCATTCCAGGCACTGGAGAGGAGGTGACAGACCCTTCTTCCCCTGTTCCCCCACATCTAGCCCTTTCTTCCCACTCCACTCCAACCTATACCTGGCCCAGTCCTGTCTCTTCCCCATCCCTTGCTCTGTGTCCCACTCCCATTCTCCTTGTCTACCCAGCTCCAGTCCTTCTCATTCCCAGTCCTTGTCTCCTTGCCCAGCAAGCCCTAGACTTCACCTCTGACTTATTCAGACTGGTCCCAGTTTTCCCTGTTCCCTGTGCTGCCTCTCCCCTCTGAGATCCTCATTTGACCTGTTTCTCTCCCCACCCTTATCTTGAGATGTCCTGTCTTCCCCCCCAGCCCCAGTTTCACTCCCTTGATGCCTCACCCTGTCTCAGGGCTTCTCTACACACACACTCAGTTTGTGGCACACTGGGGTGTAAATTCACCCGCACTACCCGGCTGAGCGCTGAGTGTCAGTGTGGACCCTGCTGCTGCTGCGCACTAACATTTTCCTGGTGCTTTGAAACGGGAGTAGATGGAAGCGCACTGGGGAACGGTTAGCGCCCGGCAGCACGGTCCGCATGGACACTGAGTGCATGGCAGGCCAGTGCAGGGCAGATTTACAGCCCAGCCTGTCACACACTTAATGTTCATGTAGCTGTGCTCGCAGTCTTCCTGCCCCACCCTGCATGCCTACTGCAGTCTCTTTGCCCAGTTAGTCTTAGACTCCCCCCACACCCTGGCTCCTGATCTGATCTGTCTCTGCTCACCCACCCCCAGTTCCTCCCCAGGGCTTCCCAGTCCCAGACTCCTCGCCCAGTCAGTCCCAGTCTCACCCTGTTCCCAGGCTCTTTGCTCAGCAAGTCACAGTCTTTATCTCCGACTCCCTGCTCTAGTCACCCTGCCTAGCCAGTCCTAGTCTCTTCCCCCAATCCCCTCCCAATCCCAGTCTCCTTCCCCAGACAGTCCCCATTTCCCCCTTTCTCTCCCAGGTCCAGTTTCTCTCCCCCCACCAGTATCCAGTATCAGAACGTCCTGCTCCCTCCCCCCAGCCACCGCACTGGTTCCTCTCCCAGTCTGTTCTCCCCCTCTTACCTCAGTCTGGTTCTTGCCTCTTCTACATTCAATTCAGGGAGCTTCCTTTCCGTACTGCCTGGGCCCAACAGGGGAAGACAGACTCTCTGTGGCAGAGTGCCGGGAGTGAACAGATGAGCTGCACTCTGATTGTGATGCTGGCAGACCAGATGACAGCTCATGGCAAAGCCCCAGCCTACACTGAATGCCTACAAACGCACAGCCAGGCCAATTCACATGTGCATTAGTGTAGGTCAGAGTGACTGTTGAATGGATGAGTGTACGTGATGTTTAATATTCAAGAAAACTAATGCACTGTTACTTGTATTGTTTTCACTTATCTGTATCCCATTATAATGCAATAGCAAAGAGTTACACTCTATATACCCCTGTAATCATATAACTCATCAAAGAAGACAGAAGCCTTGTGGGATACAAATGAAGAAGCCTCGTGGAACGCAAATTAACAGAAAAGTGCTAATGTCAAAGCAAGTGGCCATTGTGTGTGATGATGGGAGATCAGAGACTCTAAATGCATTCGTCACTCTCCATCATCAAAGGAAGAGCCCACGTGGGCAGTGACCCTAGCAGCTTGTTTTCTGGGAGAAGAAGCTATAAGTTTGGATTCAGGGAAAGATCCTTCATCTCTGGGCTGTTTGGATTCTAACAGGATGGAATAACTGAACGAGAAGATGGAGATCACCAGAGTTATACTGGGAAGCTCTGCGAGACTTTTGGGAAACTGGCAGATTAGAAGATCTCTGCTACCATCAGAATTATAGACTGTGACTCACCTGTACATATGTTATCTGCTTCAGCCTCCCAGTAACTCTCATTTCCTTTTAGCTAATAACGTTTTGTTAGTTTGGTATGGAATTGGCTACCAGCATTGTCTATGGTGTAGGATCTAGGGTACCCACTGATCTGGGGCAAGCGAGTGGTCTCTTGGGACTGGGAGCAACCTGGATGTGGTGTGATTTTTGGTGAAAGTGACCATTTTATCACATAGTTCATCTTGCCTGGATGCAAGACAGACTGGAGAGTCTAAGGGGACTGTGTGACTCCCTGGTAGGAGTTTTACAGTGACCCAGGAGCTCGCATTTGTTACTGGCTTGGTGAAATCTAATGATAGAACACACCACCAGTTTGGGGTGTCTGCCCTGTCGTCTGACAGTCTGACCTGAGCTAGGGACTCACAGTTGTTAGCCACTTCAGACAGCATGATGCTGATCGTTTAGACACCATTTAGTCCCCCAGAGAAAGCTGATTGAGGTAATTCAATAACAAAGCTTACGGGCCGGGAGTAGGGTGTCCAAATGTCCTGACTTTATAGGGACAGTCCCGATATTCAGGGCTTTGTCTTATACAGGTGCCTATTACACCTCAACCCCCTCCTGATTTTTCACACTTACTATCTGGTCATCCTAACTGGGTTGGATACAGAGCCAAGTAGCCCATCAGACCAAATCTGATCAAGAGGCACTGAAGGACACCCCAGGTGGGAGAGAGAGAGGGGAGCAGGGATAGCTGAGCCCAGGCCCAAAAAGGCTGCAGAGAAGGGAGATCTCTGCTCCTCTCAGGTCCTGACAAGAGGGCCAAAAACCCAGACGACATTGTAAATAGACTGTTTCACGAGGACTAATGGTGTTGTTGCAGGGAACTGAAAATATGTGGCACTGTGAATGTGTAACTAATGGGGTCTGTGCACTTTTTGCAGGGTAAGACAACAGGAGCAGGGACACGTCCTGGTTCATTCCCTTGTCTCAGTTCTGGTGCCTGTTGTCACTCTGATCCGCAGCACCCAAGAGCAACTTTCACAGAAAGGTCCTCCCTTCTTGCAATCCCCGGCCTTACTGGCTAAGCACATTCCCACTGCTGTAACAACTGAGATAACTGGGTGACTGCAGCCCAGCCTCACCAACCTTGTGGCTGACCCACCCGAAGGAGCCTGGGACCATGGCAGGAGCCGCCCAAGATTCATGAAAGCATTATGGGAGGCAACCACCCTGCAAACTGCGCTAGAGGGGCCATACCCCAAACTGAAGGGACAGTTTTAGGAAGCAGCCCAGGGCAGTGGATTTAGACTCCCTGCTGAGAGAGCCGCCCTGTTCAGGGGTTGACACACACACACACACAGGGGCTGAGGCCTGGTGGAAAGGGAGGGCCTGGGTTCCCTATCCCACAGCCTAGGAGACAGGGACTACTCAACCTGGAAAACGAGGGGCCAGAGATCAGGCGCACCAACCTCTAAACTACTCGGCCCTTCAAACACCTTGTTACAAACCCTACTTTTATTCCCATTCCAAACTTGCAGCTCCAGCTGAGATGCAGGTGCAGTTGTACAGAAAGGTGCACAGAAGGGACTTTTGCTCTGATACCCCTTGGTGTGTGTGCAGCTTCCTGGTGAGGTTCTCAGAGAAGGACTCCCTCTGGTGCACTTGCTAAGTGTGAAGTACAAGGCATCGCAGTTGTTATTACCAGGTTAGGGATATTACACTGGCAAAGGCCAATCTGTTTTTTGCAGTTTCGAAGTCTTTGCAATTAAGCTCATTTTTATAGAGTTCCTGCCCACCCTATATTCTTATTTGTTAGAAATACTAGGAAATAGCATAAACCTCCCTTCCCCCACCCCCAGGTGACGAGAACGTTAAGGTTTCTCACTGAAACACTCAAAATCCAGGAGAGGCTTACGATTAAACACTGCCTTTAGCTCCCATAGCCAGAGGGAGCTGATAAACTCTTGGAACGATAGGAAAATATTCTACTCTTCCTTATGCTGTTTTCAGGGCAGAATATTATTACTACTGAATGTTAAGAAAAAAGATATTAAAACTAAAACTTAGGGGTCTGTAGTTGTAATGTTAACTATTGAGTCACAACAAATGCCTCCATAATATGGTATTGCTGTGCTGTGTGGGGCTGAGGTATGTTCTGCCTGAGCCCTCTATGCTGCGCCAGATCTACAGGGTATCAGAGAGTTTGAAAATGTCTATTATTGTGACAGTAACAAAACAAACCAGGGAGTGCCCTGGGTTAAATCTAATACTGGCCAAGCTGGAAGAATCCACCCATTCCTTGGTCACCCCATGAGGGTGGGAAATGGGCTATATAAATGCCCCCACATATCTGTACATCTGCAGCTGGGTGTCTAGGTCTGGATTTTAGGGTCAGGGTAACATTTTCAAAAGTGCCTCAGAGACTTAGGAGCCCACGTGACATTTTCAAAAATGACTCAGGGCCAGATTTCAAAGGGCCGGCAGGTGCCTGGAAATGCAGACAGGGCCTGGTGGGATTTTCCAAACCTCCTGGGGTTTGGCACCAGGCACATTTGAAAATGCCACTGGGCGCTTGTCTGCAGTTTTAGACACCTCAACATCATGATAAATCTGGCCCTTAGTGATAGTCTCAATGAAAGTCAGTGCAAGTTGGGCACCAAACTCCTGTTGGCTTCTTTGGAAATCCCATGGTACATTTATATACAGTTTTGCAAACAGAAGTTAAGGGTTATAAACAGACACATGATTTGCAAGAAGGCAAGTTCACTTATTAAGTGAGTCTCATTAATTTTTCTAGGGCAATGATGAAGTTTCCCAAATATTTTTCCCAAAGTGGTGACTGGCAACCGCAGCCACAGACCCTGTGGGGCAGGTGACACCAGCACGACTAAGTGCCCTGACAAACAACTGCATCCTTAGGAAACTTTCAGCCCTGTACAGCAGGCAAGCTCCTGGCCAGATCAGAGATCCCTCCCTCCTGAGCCCGACCCCTTGCCATGGGTCCCACAGCTGGGACCTACTCAGAGGAAAAGGAAAAGGAAAGACGTGGCATTGAAACAACTGGAAATGCAATAATGAAAAGGTTTCACAGTTACACGGGGGATCCTCCGTGGCCAGTGACATGAATAGTAATAATTACAGCTCAGTAATGACAGGACTTGCTCTGGTTTCTGTTCACTTCTCATTAGGCTCACAGGCACACGAAGTCCTCTGGGTTCAAGCCTTTTTGTCTCAGGGAATTTGCCTTTCAGGACTGAGTTGGCTGATTCTTACCTGAGCAGGTCACTCCAGCATCCTCTCTGTGATCGCAGTAATGCACACCCCATCCCCAGTTCCTGCAGTGCCAGAGAGCAGTCTCAGTACCATCACAGGCAACGGAAGCCAGCCAAATCTGTCCAGATCCTGGTCCAAAATGAGCTTCACCAGGGGCACTGACAGCAGATCCACATCCCAGCTGCTTACAGACAACACCAGCATCTTCCATGTCCCAGTTAAAATCACACACCGTCCCCCACTGATCCTCGTGTTTAACCTCCACTCTCCCGGCACAGGGGCTGCCTCCATCCGCCAGCCGCAGCTCGTCAGCACCTGCAAAGAGACACAGAGCAGGGTCAGAGCGAGCAGGGAGCCCCTCCCCAGCCTTGTCACAGCAGAGTCCGCGCCCGGCAGCAGGGATCCGCGCCCAGAGCCATGAGACGGGCACGTGCCCAGAGCTGCCTCGTGGAGCCACCTCCTCACCTCTCAGGGCCTCACACGGGCTGTCAGTGCTGCAGTGCTCGCCATTTTATCGCCACACTGCCATTGGGGGTTTCACCTGTCTCGTGATAACAGGATGGAAGGCGCCAAGTCACCGAGTTTCCCTGAGTCCAAATGGCGCCAGCTCCCATCACTGTCAGTGGGGCTGGACCTGGTGAGATGCTGCCATCTCCCCACAGTCTGTCAGCGTGTGGGGGAGTCACTTCGCCTGAGCAAAGATGGCTGCCAGCTCCCACTGTTTGCAAGGGGACTGAAGCCCACAGGGAACATGGCTGCCCCTGGGTGGCTCAGGGGCTGGACAGGACCCAGGGACTGAGGTGGGCAGCAGAGACCCTGTGAAAGGAGGGTGGGGAGTGAGGGGAGCAGGGCACTGGGGGTCAGGAGGTAAATGTAGGAGTTGCAGGGAACGGGGTGAAGACAATGAGAGGGCAGGAGAGAGGGGAGGAGAGGAGAGGGGGTTTTGGAGCAGGGGGCAGGAGGCACAGAGGGGAGCAGGGTCTGGAAAGGGGGGAGCAGGGGCAGGTGGGAGAAAGGAAAGGAGAGTGGGGTGGGGGCAGAAGGCGGGATGAGGAGAAGAGGGGCTCTGAAAAGGGCGAAGGAGCAGAGGGGTGGGGACGGGTGACCTTGTGCAGGGCAGGAGAGAGGGGGCCTGAAGCAGGGCAGCAAGAGTGTGGGGAGGGGAGAGAGTGTGGAGCAGGGATGAGACGGAGGGAGACAGTCTGGAGCAGGGGGGCAGGATGGAGGAGGGGGGCAGGAGGGGGCAGTCTGGGGCAGCTGGAGACGGGGGAGTATTGGGGAGTGGGGGCAGGAGGTGAGGGGTGGAAGGAGAGGGGAGGGGCTCTGGGGGGGGATGTGCTACCCAGACTCAGGCAGAGAAGCTGAGGAGTCAGGCAGGGAATTGTGGCTCTTTGCAAAAGGCTAAACCAATCCCGCCCCGTCACGGTGCAGGACAGTGGAGGTGAGCGGCTGGTGTCCGTGTGCAGGTCTCCGATATCTCGGCCTGTAACTCACCCTGAGCAGCAGCACAAGTTCTGTGTGCGAGTGTGCGCCCGGCTGTGTTCATTAGCTCAGTGGGTCTCCAACTCGTTCCCAGCCAGCCCTACGTCTGCCAGAGGCAATGGAGCAGGAGGGGAGAGTGAAGGCAGCCCTGGGCCATGGCCGGCAGTGCCCATCTCCGGGTCAGCAGAGGGTAAGCGCAGTCTGCAGCCGAGCAGCCAGGCAGAGTTGTGCAGTTTGGGTGCATTGAAGGTGACGCTGCAGCCTGCGATTCGCACCCCTGCTCTGGCCGAGGAGCCGAGGGGAGTTCAAATGTCCAGAGACAGACTGAATAATGTGACTGGCTGGTCTTTACAGGCTCATGATTCTTGATCTGTGGAGCTTGGCAATGCTGCCTTGTGCTCCCCACCAGAGCTTCCTCCCCTCACCTGCCCCACACATTTCCCACTGCCACGGGGCCCTTCCCACTCTCCTCCCCTGGACTCCTTCCTCTTCTCTTCTCCCCTTTCCACCTAGCCCCTCTGCCTGCATGTACCGGCTGCTCTCCCCCAGCTGAGCAGCACACTCTGCCCCAAGCCCTGCCAGTGGCTTTTCTCCCAGTAGCCAGCTCTGAGTTACACACACCCCCCAGTTGTCTCTGGAGCCGTTTCCATCTCTGGGGCTTGTGGAGAGGCCAACATCTGCATCACATGAAGCAAAGTCTAAATTCCCACAGAAGATTATGAATCCAAGAAAAATACATTCGACAGAACCTGTGCTTGGCATTACTACATGACACTATCCCACAAATAACTCCACGGTAATTTATCCCTCACACAGCAACAATTGTCCATCTCCTGCACGGTCAGTCTGATCACTCAGGAGTCACCACAGAATTCTTTGCTTTTCGGTCATGTGCAGCTGTACCTGGGCTCTAACCCCAGCACCTTATGTAAGAACTTTTGGGGAATTTGACATGTAAACGCCAACTAACCTGCTGGACAGTCTGTTTGTCCAGAATTTTCTCAGCATCAGCCCCCTACTCACTGCACAGTTACTGAGCTGTCTGTGCAATATATGGTAGGGCAGGTTTTTCTCTAAGACAATGATTTAGGCTCATTTCTGATTATCAGCTTCAGTTTCTGAGGCTGGCGCAGCAGCACATGGGGTTCCCATGAACCAGCTACAGCTGTGCAGTTCACTGCCCTGCCCTGCCAGCACCTGGGTCATTCTCATGCCGTTAACACCAGCCCAACAGGTTCCAATCGCTGCATTATTTAAATCAGATCTGGGACCCACTTTAGTTCTAAGCCAATTTTGAATCAGTTTTGGAGTCTTTGGGCCTGATTCATTTCCTGGGTTGCACCCGCCTGTGCTGCCGTAACCCAGGATCTCGGTCCCCCCCATTGGTGTTGTCTGTCTGGAGCTGGGACATAGCAAACCAAAGAGCCTGCAACCCCTCTGTGCGGGGGGAATGAGAGCAGCCCTGAAACTGGGCAGGGGCAGTCTGGAGGGAATGAAACCAATGTGGCCGTGAGATGCCCTGATACAGCACCTCTCCTGTGCAGCTTGTGCTGGTTGGGTTTCTCTAGGCTCCAACTAGGATTCAAAGCTTCTCTGCTCCCACAGAAACCCTGGGGCAGGGAGGCAGGGCTCCTTCAGGGTAAATCTTCCTGCTGGCACAACTTCCAGTACCCTCGTGAGCACAGGGCGTTGCACACTGCACCCCAACACACACACACACACACACAGACACACACACACTCACACAGCACCCCTCTGTGGGAGGAATCAGCTCTGGGCTTATTTGGGTCAAGTCCTGCTCAACTCACGCATGCAAAACTTCCGCTGACTTCAGTGAGTGACTGGGGGAGTGAGGAGCCAGGACTTGGCCCTTGGAGATGTTGGCTTTGGACCAAACAGACATTTCTGTTGGATCCCAAATTACAGATGTATTTATTTGGAGTTAAAATACTAAAGCGAGGCCTAGCCAAAGCTCTAGGCACCCGGACAGCATTGACAGCACACGCAAATCCCAGCAGCATTGACCATTTCAACAAAAACTCAGCCAGCCGGACACCTACAGAAACTCCTTCCCACCCCACTCTCGTTATGTCAGGCACAGCCTGGGTCCTTCCCAAATACCCCATCAGAAACCTGTGTTTGCCAGTGTGCCAGGAAGTCATCAAATCTGGGCTATTTCAGCCAAAAGGGAAAAGCAAGTTCCAGACTCCATTCATCCATTTCCTTTATAAAAGGGGAACCAGCTCGGACATCTCTGCTGACTGCAGATGTGGCAGTAGGGCACAAAGGGAGAGAGATGATCCCTCAGGGAGGCCAGGCCCAGGTCATTTAGGACTTTATAAATCACAACAAACACCTTAACCTCCACCCAGAGATGGGCAGCAGGTGCAGATCCTGTAGCAGTGCTGTAACGTGCTCCCAGTGAGACACTCGCTCAGTAAGTGAACTGCCACGCACCAGCCTCAGTCTCTGAATGGTTTTAAAGTGCAGCCCCTTGTAGAAGTCACTGCAATAATCTAAATTCGAGGTAACAGAAGCCTGGGCAACAGTGGCAAAATCTGCATCTGACAGAAAAGGTCAAAACCTCCTAGTCAGACAGAGACGGTCAAAAGCTGAGTGTAAAAATTACCATCATACTTTCAGCTAACCCAGCTCGCCATGTGCAAAACAGAGCAGACTTACCTGCTGTGTCCTGAACTGTGAGGAGAAGAAGCCACAGCAGCGGAGTGCAGAGATGTCCCTTCATTGCCAGCCTGACGTGCTGTCCCCTCCTTTCACTGCACGGGCTGCACCTGAACACCCTGCCAGGGCTCCTCTGTATCTGACAAGTGATAACAAAGCCACGGAAGGGAAATATATAGATTCAGAGGCTGGTACCAGCTGCCAGAAGGAACCAATAGCAAACCCACCTGCCTTTTTAGTTCTTATCAGTGGCTTTATCTGTGAATTTCTGCAGCTAAAACATCCAATAAAACTTGAAAGCAACAAACATCACCATATATGAGTGATGAGCTCCCTCCTGACGTCAGGTTTACCACAGCCTCAGAGCATCGTGTAACCCCCTCCCTCCTCCCTTCCTTCCCCCTCCTCATCTCTGGTGCGGGAGAGAAAAGTTCTGTACAAACTGTATCTGTGCTGTGTCTCACCCGATAGATTCTATAGTGTATTAAACATGAATTGGGAGACATTAGAGGCTGGCAATTTCATAAACTAATGAAGAAATCCTCTGTGCCACAGGTGATCATTACCAGACCAACTCCCAGTGTAGGGCACGGCCTATTGTAGACAAGGACAAGTCACTAGAACTCGGTTGTGCCACTCAGATCAGCTGTTGTAGAAAAGGAATTACCCCAGCGCCATCTGTCACACTGATAGTTCTTAGTGCTCTCTGCACAGTCCATGGCCATGTGTGATAGCCGTCGTCTTTGAGGTTTCCTGCCTAGACCATGATCATTAGTAGTAGAAACAGAGCTTAGCGCTTCCTGAGTAGGCCATGATCCTCTCTTGTAGTAGCAGGCTGTCCTGCACATACTAGGCCCATCAGTGCTGTCAGCAGGAGGAGGGCTCCTTGGAAACAAGTGTACTTGATTCATGACTGACAATGAAAGGAACAGGCACAAGGCAAGGGGCATTCAGCACAGAAAAATGACTGGCTAATACATCACCTTACCCCCGGCTCTTCTTTAACAGAACTCCTATAAATACTTGAATTTAGAGTATTGTCTTTAACTCTTTCTTTTTGCATTTGCTCCTATACCACCCTTAATATATAGGCAAAACTGCCTGAAAAAAACTTCCCTGCCAGGAGCCAGCTCCAGGCTTCTCCCATCCACATTCCCCACTGGGAGATGGGGGAAGCCACCAGGGGCTTCCCTCCTCCCCATTCCCGGGGAAAGTAACCCAGCACTTCTTACTCCTGGGGAATGGGGTCCAGCTGCCCCAGCTTCTCAGCCCCTGTCTCTGCTCCCTGTCAGAACGAGCAGCCTTGAAAATGACAAGGCTATCTGGCTCCTGGTGAGTAGCGGGCAGAGAAACCTCCTGTGACTTCTTCTTTCCTGGCCCGCAGCTGGGAGCTGGGATCCAGCTGCCCGGGCTTGCAGCAGCCTGGGCTTGGGCTTTCTTGTCAATGGAGTGGTGAAATTGACAAGAATGATAGCCCCACCACTGATGTAAGAGGACGCAGTGTCTACATTAACACTGTGTTGCCCAAACTAAGTCTACAAAAGGCCTACACCTCTCGTTGAGATGGTTTCATTTTGTCAAAAAAACAGGGCAGTTTTGACAGCGGGTGGGTGGGGGGAGGGATCATTGCAGTATGTACACCAGCACTGTTTTGTTGACAAATGATGACTTTTGTCAATAAAATTCTCTAGTGTAGATCAGCCCTTAGACAGTAAGCTTTCTGGAACTGGGAAGATGGCTGTGACCCGAATGGACCTTTGGTTGCTACAATAATATAAATGTAACAACAATACGATTATAGTAATATCCATCCTCTGCTTTATTATCAGGGGGTTTAAAGAAGGAATGTGTCCTCATGGCTTGCAATGTGTCCAGGCAAAATTCTCTAGGGGCAGTTGTCACCTCAGCAAGGCATGTATAGGAAAAACCCAGCTCAGTCTTCCAGGAACAAAGGACTGTCCTGGGTATTAACAGAGGATCAATTGGTCTAGTCTCAAGTAAGTCACCTCTCTTCCCTTCATCAGTTTTGAACCATGAGGAGGCAATGCTCACTGACTGAGGACATAAATGAGTCCATGTAAGGACATTGTTTGTCATCTGACCCTGAAGGGAGAGTGGGGGGCAAAGCCCCAGAGGGGAGAAGGAACATTATAAAAGGGAAAGACATTTGCCATGCTCGCTCTCTTCCACCTCCAGCTACAAACATCACCAAGCAACTGAAATGCTGACCAGATGGCAGAATCTGGCTGAAGGGAAGCAAGCCAGCCTGTGGTGAGAATCACCTCCTTGCTAGGTTGCTGAATGCGTTAAGTTTAATTTAGGATGCGTTTTGTTTTAATTTTTCTTGACCAAATCTGATTTGTTTTCCTTGGAATTATAATCACTTGAAATTCTTCTGTAGTTAATAAATGTGTCTGTATTTGTACCTAAAGCAGGGCATTTGGATTGAAGTGTGCTGGAGACTCCACTTGGAGTAACGAGGCTGGTGCATATCAATTTCTTAGCTAAATTGATACATTTATATGAGCTAACATTGTTCAGTGGGCATAATTGAACATTGTAAAATGGAGGTTCCTTGGCTTGTCTCTTGGATTGGTGGTTTTAAGCTGGGTCCTTCAGGTCACATAATCCAAAGCGTGGCTGAGTAGCAGCACTCACACACTTTGTTTGGAGCAGCTTACAACAAGGACAAGTGCAGAATCCCACATTTAGGATGGAAGTAGTGGGGGCCTAATACTGAAACAGTACTCTAAATGAGGCCTCACCGATGCTGAATACAGGGGAATAATCACTGCCCTCGATCTGCTGACAATGCTACTCCTAATGCAGCCCAATATGCTGTTAGCCATCTTGGCAATAAAGGTATACTCTTGACTCATATCCAGCTTTTTGTCCACTGTAACCCCTAGGTCCTTTTCTGCAGAACTGCTGCCTAGCCAGTCAGTCCCCAGTCTGTAGCAGTTCATGGAACTCTTCCGTCCTAAGTGCAGGACTCTGTACTTGTCCTTGTTGAACCTCAGATTTCTTTTGGCCCAATCCTCCAATTTCTCTCAGTCATTCTGGCAAGATGCTGTGGCCTTCCTTGGATCCTGGGCCTGAGGTCACCACGCCCTTACTGGACAGACCCAGGCCCTGCAGGCCAAGCCATCCGGAAGCAGAGGGGTGGAGCCAGGGCCAGAGAGGGAAGTATAAAAGGCTGACCCAGCAGCTCAGTCAGGGGGAAGCTGCCACAGGAGGGAGACATGTCTTCCCAGAGGCCGCGGTCTAGCCTGACACAGGTCCTGCAGCTATTTGGAGCAACTGCCCTGCCGACCGGAGCCTCCAAAGCCTGTCCGGATTTCCCAGCCCAAGTGACTGGGTAGGGCTGCCGGGCCAGAGTGACTGGGGGCAGCGACCTGAGCCCGCTGAGTGGGAGAAACCTCCTGAGGCAGGCCCTGATCTGGAGGAGCTGCCTGATGAAGGGCTCCACAGGAGCAGATTGAACCTAGTGGACCGGAGGAACCCCTGGGACCCTGGGACCTGGAGGAGCTGCCCTCCGCTGACAACCCCGAGGAGTTCCCGGACCTGCCACAGGTTGACAGGGAGGGACTTGCAGGATGCCCACTCACTGTCTACCCCAGTGACCCGGATGGGGACACCTGGATGCAGGCACCCGGGATTGGGTGGGAGGAAGTAGCCCAGGGACAGCTAACTAGAGAGTGGTTGAGTGCGTGGCCAAACCAGTCAGCGTGTTGCAGCTGGATCCCCGCTGACTCAGTGGCAAAACACTTTGCCACTGATAGGTTCCTGGACTGGGATGCAGTGGAGTCGGGTGGGCCTGCGTCCCCCTCCCCCCTCATTCCCTAACGACCCCGGGAGTGCTTGTTGTCCCCTGAGCACCCCGAGGATACAGAGTGTTACCAGCACTGCCTGCCAATAAGGCCGGGGGATCCAGACTATTTTGCCTGGTCTGCCCGCTTGAGGGCCGGGGACTATTGACTCCTTCACCAGCCCTCCCTGGCTTGAGGGCCGGGGGCTGTAAACTGAGTACTTGCTATCCTCACCTGTATGAAGGCTGGAAGCAACAGACTGCTTCACTGCCCTACCCTGCCAGAGGGCCGGGGGCACCAGAGTACTTGCTAGCCCCATCTGTAGGAAGGCCGGGGGCAACAGACTACTTCACCTGCCCCACCCTGCCTGAGGTCCAGGGGAATAGATTGCTTGTCCCCCCGCCTGTTGGAAGGCGAGGGTTGTGGACTCCTTATCAGCCCTGACCCACGTGAGGGCCAGGGGACTACAGACTGCTACAGAAGCCAGCCCCGCTGGGGCTAAAGACTAGTAAGCCATGAGCTTATCCCCTAGACCAAGGCGCTGTATCCTTCCTCGGAGCCTGGTCCCGAGGAAGTGTCGCGACGCCCCTGGCTGGACCATGCCACCAGCCTACAGTCACTCTGTATCCTGCCCCTCCCCTCCAGCATATCTACCACTCCCCCTATCTTAGTGTCATCTGCAAACTTGCGGAGGTTGCAAGCCGCTCCATCTTCCACATCATTAGTTGAACAAAACGGTTCCCAGCACCGACCCTTGAGGTACTCCACTTGTTACCAGCTGCCAAATAGACATCAAGTCTTTGACCCCTACATGTTCAGCCTGTTAATCCAGCCAGCTTTCTATCCACCTGATAGTCTATTCCTCTAACCCATACTTCTGTAACTTGCTGGCAAGAATACTGTGGGAGACTGTATCAAAAGCTTTGCTGAAGTCCAGGTATTTCACCTCCACCGCTTTCCCCCATCCACAGAGTCAGTTATCTCATCATAGAAGGCAATCAGCTTGGTCAGACATGCATTGCCCTTGGTGAATACATGCTGACTGTTCCTGGTCCCCTTCCTCTCTTCCAAGTACAAGAGAATGGATTCCTTGAGGACCTGCTCCATGATTTTTCTGGAGACTGAGTGAGGCTGACCGGTCTGTAGTCCCCCGGATCCGTCTTCGTCCCGTTTTCGAAGATGGGCACTATGTTTGCCATTTTCCAATCATCTGGGACCTCACCCAAATCACCACAACTTTTCAAAAATAATGGCCAATGGCTCTGCAATCACATCAGCCAACTCCCTCAGCACTGTCGGATACACTGCATCAGACCCCATAGACTTGTTCATGACCAGCCTTTCTAAATAGTCCTGAACCTGTTCTTTCAGTACTGAGGGCTGCTCACCTCCTCCCCATTCTGTGCTGCCCACTGCACTAGTCTGGGAGCTGACCTGGTCTGTGAAGACAGACACCAAAAAAGCAGTGAGTACTTCAGCTTTTTCACATCATCAGTCACTCGGTTGCCTCCTCCCTTCAGTAAGGGGCCCACACTTTTCCACTTTCTTGTTGCCAACATACCTTTAGAAACCCTTCTCGTTATCCTTCACATCCCTTGCTAGCTGCAACTCCAGTTGTGCTTTGGCCTTCCTGGTTTCACTCCTGCATGCTAGAGCAGTATTTTTATATGTCATCTGACCAGGGAGAAGTATAAATGAAACTTTATGCCTACATGGAACTCTCAGGGGAATTTACATGCCATGCAGGGGTTAATACCTTCTTCTTTTTGTTGTTGTTGTTGTTGAAATGTGCACAGCCCTGCAATGTTGATGAGTGCTGGAGAGGTCTGTGCTATGGGGTGCCGCATTATCAATGACTGTGTTTGATCTTCAGTGGCATCCCAGACTCTGATTAACATTCGCCTTGTCACTATCATCTATAAAATTCATTGATCATCCTAGTAGAAATATTCATCCTTTGTATTTATAGCTAATGGAGAATACATTTCTCCATTTTTTTATTTTCAGGTGTGAATTACCCAAATTATACAGAGGACATTTGTGACCCCTATCCCTCTCTCACTTGTATTTCTTGCAACTTCACACAAACCCTTAATGAAAACACCTGCTGTGTCTATCTAACAGGCAGGGACTGTCTCTGGGCATCATGTCCTAGGGAGCATTTCTGAGAGAAAGAGGCAAAGCGTTTACATCATCACAAGATTATTTTGTCCAATCAAATTGTTCAGAAAATGATCCCCCAGAATCACCATGTCCCACATCATCATAACCGGGGTCTGCAGGCGACAGGAACGGAGTTTCCTTCTCCATCGCAGAGTCACCTTCACTCCTTAGCGAGTGCAGACACCAACCTGAAAATACCAAAGGATATACATACAGTCAGTGGATCTATTCTATGGCTGTGTGGCTGCATAGCAAACGTGGAGTGCACTCTACAGTGTGGGTTTGGAAAAGTTCTCTCTTCGTTCTTCTAAGTGGGTCCACACCAAGTTCTAATCCATCATCTCCATTCATATTCTGCAAGTAAAAGTCTTGGTTTCCAGACCAGTTAAAGTTGCCAAGTGAGAACTGTATTTACCTGGCACTTCAGGTACAAAACCCAAGCACTTACCAGGAGGGAGCTCTTAGTTAAGAACATTGTAGAATTCACTCTGTTGTAACAACATACATAAGTACATTATTCTTATCAAGTACTAAGCAATGTACATTTCATCACCACTCCACTTCCTCTGGGGTGGCTGGTGTTGTCTCTGCTCATAACAATGGGGAGGAGTGGGGAGATGTTGGCCCAGGAGAATGGGCAAAGCCTGATTTTTGCAGGCAGTGCCATGGGCTCTTTAACATTTGTGCAGCAGTAACAGGACTTTGGTTTATAAGATTCTGCACAAAAGATACATGCACAGTGAACTGCTGGGAGTCCAGTATGTCCAGAATGTGGCAGCCACACAAGCATTTGAACTTAGAGATGGAGGGATGTTGCTGCTTTGATCACTAAGTACCACACAGCAGGGACCCGGCTTTTCCTGTCAGCTGTGCAGGCACTGAAGTCTCTGCTTTGAGGGAATAAGGAGAAGAGAAATGAGAGCTTTTCTTACACACATTGGTTTGGCCAGGGTTTTCCCAGGCTGTGTAACCAATTCAATAGAGACACTGCGCAGTGCGAACTCACCTGTGTGTGAATCCTTGTTCCTGTCACTCGCCCCAGGGTCTTCCTCATGATTCTGCCCCAAAACAGAATCATCTTTAGGGTCAGACACTTCTCTGGCACCATCATAACTGTCCCGTGATGTCTCCGGGCAGGGAAGGAACAACTGAAGTGAAGATGTGAAATAATTAAGTGATTATTCACAGCAAAGACAGAAAAACTATATGTTGCACATGCACCAGCAACACTTGTCCCTGGGGATCGCTTAGCTCTTAACTTCCACCCTCTCTGGTGTGTTCTCCAGTGTGGGTGTGGGTGATGGCCCTCCCTTGCCGTCATTCTCCAAGGGAGGCCGCACCTCCTGGCCCCTATGTCTTGTGGGGAGTTCTAGCGATAAAGGGGGAGGTTAGCAGTACTGGGTCTCTGTGGCCCAGCTGGGCAATCCCACCGTCCTGAGCCTTCCAACCCTCAGGCAGGGCGATCCAGTAAGTTGGGGCCCAGACCCGCAGTCGGGGCCAGGAAGGCCAGGTAGGAGTCTTCTAGCCGTCTGCAGGGCAAGTAAACAGTTCAAAGCCCAGGCCCTCAGATGGGGCGGGCAGGCAAAGTGGGGCAGTCTCTCTCCCTCAAACAGCAAGCAAACAGTGCATTGCCCAGACCCTTAGGCAGGGCTGGGCTGGTAAAGTGGAATAGTCTCTAGCCCTCTGCAGGGTGAGCAAACAGATCTCCGTCCAGGCCCTTAGACAGGGTGGGGCAGGCAAAAAGGAGCCGTTTCTAGTTCCAGGCTCTCAGGCAGGTCAGGTCCCGATGGGGTACATGGGTGGTAGCCCTAAGAAAGGCAAGCAAATAGTCTAAAGTCCAGGACCTTAGGCAGGGTGGGCGGACAAGGCCAGTAGTCTAAAGCCCTTGGCAGGGCAAACAAACAGTTTACAGCCTCAACCCTTGAGTGACTGGGAAGACGCTGCAATCTGACCTGGAAGATGCTGGTAATTCCCATTGCCATGGGGTGAGAGAAGGAGACATCTCTGGTTATGGATCCAGGGAAGGTCCACAATGGTCCTGCCCTCCTCAGTCACACAGAAGACTCCTCCTTCTTAAGGGTAAATACCCACTTCCCCCAATAATCAGTGGATCAGCTCTCCCTGTTGTTTCCTGATTAGGCCGTGAAACTGGCAGACCAGACACCAGCTCATAGCCAGGCACCCAGGTCTCAGCTGAACACAGTCTGTCTCCCCTCTGTGTCAGTGTTGTTACAATAGGTGTTAGCATTATAAACATGTGCTCAGTGTTCAGACTTTATGGAATGCTTGGAAGTTGCTGCAGGCATTAATCGCACTTACGGTATCTGTATCCCATGTTAGAAGGTAATATTTAAGTGTTTTCTCTGTCACTGTAAATCACCAGGCAGCAGAGAAGCATTAAGAAGTGTAAAATACCAGTTTTCCACAGGAGGTGTCATCTCCCGCCCAATAAAAGAAAGCCCATGAACAGCGGACAAACACTATTAAAGTTCAGAGGTCAAAAGATTTTGTTGCTTGTTCCTCCCACCCCACGGAAGAGGAGACGTGAAACTGAATTACTCCCGACAGCTGATTTTGCAAGTTCAATCAGAAGGAGGGAAGGAATAAAAATCCTAACAAGGAGGAACTGTATATTTTATGCTGCTTGGACTCTGAACAGCAAGGATTACTAAGCATAAGCAAAACATCCCCAGTGCTTGGCCTGGGTTAGCCCCAAAGGAGATATAGAACTAGGCAATTATAGAAGCTTCTGTTACTTTTTGAAATTTCAGACTGTAACTTTTTTGTGTGTGTCTGTGTGCCTGCTTTAACCTTGTATATAACTAATTTCTTTTCTTAGTTAATAAATCCTCAGGCAGTTTCTTATAGGATTGAACTAGTGTGTGTCACAGGCAGAGAAGAGGAAGGACCGAGGTGCACCAGTACCTCAAGCCCCTGCAATGGCAGGGAAATGAAAAGAAAGCCATGTCTGGGAAATTGAGATGTACTTTGCTTGTGTCTTGACACCGATTTCACTGAGGATTCATCTGGAGAACACTTTTCTGGCTTCTCCACTGCTCAGTGCTCAGCTCAGCATTCATTTTAAACTCTTATCTGCAGATTGCCATGGAAATGAACATCCCACTGCATGAACACGAACGGTTGTACTGGGGTTTCCCATAACAAGTCATTGACTTGTTACTTTTTGTAGCCTTACTAGTTCAGTGGAAAACCAGACTCTGATTGACCGTCCCCTTGTCACTATTATTTATAAAATGTATTTAT